>NW_026608808.1:0-52555 GCF_029499605.1 Hyla sarda | reverse complement strand
GGAGGAAGCGGTGTGACCTGTCCAAGTTGCTGTTGTGGCTGTGCAGGAACAACATTTACCCAGTGGGCCCTAAAAGACATGTATTGTCCCTGCCCGTAGTTACAGCTCCACACGTCGGCGCTGCCGTGCACTTTTGAACACACCGACAGGCTCAAGGACTGGCCCACCTTCTCTTGCACAAAATTATGCAGGGCTGGTACTGTCTTCTTCGCAAAGAAATGACGGCTTGGGACTCTCCACCTCGGCTCGGCACAAGCCATCAATTCCCTGAAAGCTACAGAGTCCACCAGTTGGAAAGGGAGGGACTGCAACACCAGCAACTTGGACAGGAGCACATTCAACTTCTGCGCTGTTGGATGAGTGGGCGCATACTGTTGTCTCTTGGACATGGCTTCGCCGATCGATTGTTGGCGGAATGGCTGACAAAAAGTGGAAGAAGCAGGAGCGCCAGAAGGAGGGTTTGACACAATGCTCCCTTCAGCTGAGGTGGTGGAGCCTTGGCTGGATGACGGAGGGAGCGAATGGCCGCTGGGTGATGCGGCAGGCTGGACCACTACATCGGAGCCACGGTTATCCCAGGCCGCTTTATGGTGGCGAATCATGTGTTGACGCAGGGCCGTGGTGCCAAGATTGGGACCCTGGCCACGCTTCACTTTCTGCCGACAGATTTTGCATGTGACTACGCTAAGGTCCTCCGGATTCTTTATGAGGAACAACCACACCACAGAGTAGCTCTTTTTCCCACCCGCAGTCCGCACTATTTGACTGCTATTGGCGCCGTCTCCAGGAACCCCTGTTCCACTACCTCCCAGCTTGCCGCGAAACAGGTGGTCTCCCCCTGGCACGTTTGGCTCCTGAATTTCCACTACTGCCACCACCACGCTGATTGCCAACCATGCTACCGCCTTGCTGCCTCATAAACAAAGAGCAAATCTCTTCTCCTGATGATGATGAAGCCCCGGCTTCTGCACCCGGCTCCCAATTGCGATTGGCTTCATCATGATCAAAAGATGTGTGCACGTCACTGATGTCCTCCTCGTGTTCCAGAACAGTGTCTGCTTCAGGACCCTGAACAATTGAAACACCGCCTCCCACGTCACTCTCCGCATAACTACTTGGCCGCCTTGCGGAGCAAGCAACGCATGTCTCCTCACATTCTTGGCTGCCCATTAGCTGCTGACTGTCCTCTATTACATCGTCCCCACTAAATAGTGGAGCTGAACCCAAAGCATGAGATACTTCTTTGGGAGAGGGAACAGCATAGGACAAAGGCAATGGGATTACGGGGACTGCTCCCGGGCCATGCCAACTGAGGGTTGTGTCTGAGGAACCCACCGACTCTTGACTGGGGTTGTCAGATGTCACTTGTGATGATGGGGATGAGTGTGCAAACCAATTGACGAGGAGAGATGGGTCGACGACACGACCGCTGGGTGTTAACGGGAGCTCAGGCCTATTGCTGCGACTCCTGCTGCCACTCGCCCCAAGTCTGCTGCCAACTCTGCCTGACGTATGTAGGCCTCTGCCCCTTCTCTGTGCACACCCTGGCACTTCCCTGCCTGACATACTTAATGCGTTTATGAGGGTATTACAATACGCCACACTACTCTTTAAACGGTATTTGTCTAGAACAGCAGCAGGCGATTACTTACGGCTGTCCTTTCACAGTATATAGGCCCTAGACAGAATAACAGTTACTAAATAGTACACTCCTTTGTTGTATGTATGCCCTTTACAATGATGAGCACACTGGTATGCGTATTTCTACGCAGGAAAAACTTTTTTTTCTTTAATACATCGGCAGGTGTATAACGTGTGGTATAACACTGAATTTAGCACAGAGACAGAAAAAAAGGTAGTATATGGCACGCTATTTGCTTGTATGTAGGCCCTTTGCAATGATAAGGCCACTGTTAAGCGTATTTGTACACAGGAAAAACTTTTTTTTTCTTTAATACACCGGCAGGTGTATAACATGTTGTATAACACTGAATTTAGCACAGAGACAGAAAAAAAGGTGGTATATGGTACGCTATTTGCTTGTATGTAGGCCCTTTGCAATGATAAGGGCACTGTTAAGCGCATTTGTACGCAGGAAATACTTTTTTTTTCTTTCATACACCGGCAGGTGTATAACGTGTGGTATAACACTGAATTTAGCACAGAGACAGAGTAACAGGTGAAAAATGGTAAAAAGGCACTAAAGTCCACACTAATATGACTTATTTCTGAACAGCAGCAGGACCCAACTGGGCAGCACCACAGAATTTTTTTTTACAGGGATTAAGCCCTAAATTGCACTCTGTCACACAATTGTGAGAATCAGATTTGTGGAGCAACAGAAAAAACTCAATTGGGCTGAAAAAAGAGGAGATTAGATGCTCCATACAGGTAAAACAGCTGTGAGATCTATGACGCAGGTGACTGCTATGCAGCACCTCTATGCCTGCTATATTGAGTAATGAGAATACGAGGTTTTGCTAGAATCGCTCTCGGTCAGAACTGCAGCAACACTGTGCCCTGTATCTTTCCCTAATGCTGATGTCACTGCTACTCGTAGCGGTTGGATGCTGTATAACGCCGTTGTATGCGATCAGCATACAGACGTGCAGTCACTTCCTTTCCCTATCTCGTGTGGAGAAGATATGACCAGAGGGAAGATGGCCGCCGATTATATAGGGCTGTGACATCACAGGGGTCAGTGAACACTGATAGGCTGCATCTGACATGTGATTCAGGGTCAGCCCGCCTACCTTGATTCCCGCGCCAGCTTCCTGCCCTCCCATGGTGCCTTGCCCCATGTACTGACATGTGGAGCCGCCATCTTAGGTCTAAAACAGCCTAGAACGCAGGAAAATGGAGTTTAATAAATCGATTCGTGCGATCGAATCACAGCGAAGTTCGTATTCGATCAGAATCGAATTTTTCCTGAAATTCAATAGAATTCGGGTTCGTCAGATTCGATTCGCTCATCTCTAAATATAATGTGTCAAAATATTAATGTAAATTGTTTTCAATCTAATTAGTTAACTATACACTTTGCTGATGTTTACAATTGACCAAGTATATGCTGTCTATTCAATTCTATTACACAAAGAGATGGGGTGGAAGTATTGTATATTCATATTTGTAGTGTTGCATACATGTAAAGGCAAAAGCACCTAAATGTCTAAATATCTTTGTGTCTGTGACATAGTAAGGCTGGAATTCCACTTGTTTTTTTCTGCTGTATGGCAATATATCGGCCAAAAAACGCTGTTAGCTGTAAATCAATGAGAAATCGCAAAATTATTTTTGCACTTAGCGTTTTTCAGTTTGGCGTTTTTTTTCCCACTCTTTTTCAGCTCCTTGGCAGTTATGCGAAATCGCAGAATGTTGAGCCTATGGTGTTTTTTTTCCCTGAAATCATGGCGTTTTTCTCCCATAGAAGTCTATGGAAGTAAAAAAAAAACACCAGGAAAAACGCCATGTGGGTTTTAACTTTGACATTTTTGCAGGCGGTTTTTATTCTTTTTAAAGTTTTTATACTTTTCCAAAAAAGTGATGGAGACACTTCCAGCAAAACAAAATTTGTATTAATTTTTAAACAGGGATCAATTTGTGTGTGCGGGCAGGGCACTAAAAATGTAGCCGACAATAATAAAAATGTAGTGTGTGTGTTTTTCACTTTTTTTTTCTCAATTTTTATTTTTTTTGAATTTTTAACCCCTTAAGGACCCGGGGTTTTTCCGTTTTTGCATTTTCGTTTTTTCCTTCTTACCTTTAAAAATCATAACTCTTTCAATCTTTCACCTAAAAATTCATATGATCTCTTATTTTTTGCGCCACCAATTCCCAGCCCAATGATGAAGGCTGAATGTCTGAGGGGGAACTGTACTGCACCTAATGTGGGGGACTATACTGTACCTAATGTGGGGGAACTATACTGCACCTAATGTAGGGGACCTATACTGCACCTAATGTGGGGAACTATACTGCACCTAATGTGGATGAACTATACTGCACCTAATGTGGGGAAAGTATACTGCACCTTATGTGGGGAACTATACTGCACCTAATGTGGGGGAGCTATACTGCACCTAATGTGGGGGAACAATACTGCACCTAATGTGGCGGACTTTACTGCACCTAATGTTGGGAACTATACTGCACGTAATGTGGGGAACTATACTGCACCTAATGTGGCAGACTATACTGCCAAACTAGTGTGGAGGACTATACTGCCAAACTAGTGTGGAGGACTATACTGCCAACCTAATGTGGGGAACTATACTGCCAACCTAATGTGGGGAACTATACTGCCAACCTAATGTGGGGGAGCTATACTGCACCTAATGTGGGGGAGCTATACTGCACCTAATGTGAAGGAATCATACTGCACCTAATGTGAGGGAACTATACTGCCAACCTAATGTGGGGGAACTGTACTGCACCTAATGTGGGGGAACTGAACTGCACCTAATGTGGGAGAACTGTACTGCACCTAATCTGGGGGAACTATACTGCACCTAATCTGGGGGAACTGTACTGCACACCTAATGTGGGGGGACTGTATTGCACACCTAATGTGGGGGAACTGTACTGCACACCTAATGTGGGGGAACTGTACTGCACCTAATGTGGGGGAACTATTCTACACCTAATGTGGGGGAACTGTACTGCACACCTAATGTGGGGGAACTGTAGTGCACACCTAATGTGGGGGAAGTGTACTGCACATCTTATGTGCGGGGACTTGTACTGCCAACAATAATGTGCGGGGACTTACACTGCACCTAATCTGGGGGAACTACAACTTAATGTGGGGGAACTATACTGCACCTAATGTGAGGGAACTGTCGGGGGGGGGCATCATAATGAAGTGCTCCGCTTTCCAGGCAGCCTTAATCTGGCCCTGGGGTGGGGGTGGGGCAGCATTGTATTAAGTGGAGGGGGACAGGGGTGGGATACAGCAGTGTATTAGGGGGGCAAAGGGGGATCAGCATTGTATTAGAGGGAGGGAAGGATTAGGGGGAGGGGTGTATCAGCATTGTATTAGGGGAGATGGGAGGAGGGATCAGCAGTGTATTAGGGGGGATGGGAGGGGGGATCAGCAGTGTATTAGGGGGGATGGCAGCAGTGTTTTTGTGGGATGGAAGATGAGGGGGGTCAGCATTGTATTAGGGGGAGGGGGTGATCAGTAGTGTATTAGGGGGGTGGGGAAATAACCATTGTATTGGGGGATGGGGAGATCAGCATTGTATTAGGGGGATGGGGGAATCAGCATTGTATTAGGGGGATGGGGGAATCAGCATTGTATTAGGGGGAGGGGGGAATCAGCATTGTATTAGGGGGAGTGGGGATCAGCATTGTATTAGGGGGAGAGGCGATCAGCATGGTATTAGTGGGATGGGTGAATCAGCATTGTATTAGGGGAGGGGGATCAGCATTGCATTAGGGGGAGAGGGGATCAGCATTGTATTAGGGGGAGGGGCGATCAGAATTGTATTAGGGGGATGGGAGGGGGATCAGCAGTGTATTAGGGGGATGGGAGGGGGATCATCAGTGTATTAGGGGATGGGAGAGGAAGGGGGTCAGCATTAGGGGGAGGGGAGGGGAACAGCAGTGTATTAGGGGGGAAGGAAGAGGAGGGGAACAGCAGTGTATTAGGGGGAGGGGATCAGCAGTATAACAGGGGGAGGGGGGTCTGCAGTGTATTAGTGGGGGGTCTGCAGTGGATTTGATTGGGGAGTTAGCATTGTATTAGAGCTCAGGAGGGGAGTCAGCATTGTATTAGAGCGCAGGAAAGAGTGGAGGATGGGAAACATCTGACATGGGAATTTGAGATGAGGCATTTTTAGATTATATTATGTAGGGGTCTAAAGTTAGGCAACTTGGGCTGTGGTGATTATATATATTTTTTTAAATATTCAAAACATGTTTTATTGGAAGTAAACAATAAAATAAAAACTCCAGTGCAGCGCATCATGTACAGAAAGTGAATACTGGGTCATATAATATCGACACATAGGCCAAAAGAGCAACAATCATGACAGAATGGAAAATAACAAGTACAGGCCAACATGGTGGGTCAGCAAATCCGTGATTATATATTTTAATATTATATATATTAGTGGGGAAGGAACTGTAAATAGGTTGAGGGAGAAAGACTAGGGTGATGGGTGTAGAAGAATGTAGATGGGTGACAGGTGGGCGTAGGGGGTGACAGAGGGGTGGACAGGGGTGACAATGGGACAGAACAGATGAACATAGGTGACAAGGATGTGGCCAGTGGGGTGGAGAATGGGGGGGGTGAACATGGGTGACAGAGGGGTGGCCAAGGTGGACATGGATGACAGGAGGGTGTACATGGGAGACAGGGGGTTAGAGGGGTGGACAGGGGTGACAAGGGGGTAAAATAAGGGTGGACAGAAGTGACAAAGGGACAGAGGGGAGAATAGGGAATGGACATGGGTGACAGAGAGGTAGACGTGGGGGGGGGGTTGGGGGTTGTCAGAGGGGTGGACGAAGATGGTGAACATAGGTAACAGGGGTTGGAAAGGGTTGGCCACGGTAGACATGGATGACA
Organism: Hyla sarda; assembly: GCF_029499605.1. Classification (NCBI taxonomy): domain Eukaryota; kingdom Metazoa; phylum Chordata; class Amphibia; order Anura; family Hylidae; genus Hyla; species Hyla sarda. The sequence goes on along the minus strand of NW_026608808.1, from coordinate 45,987 downwards.
AGAGGGTGGACTCAGGGGGCGGTAGTTAACAGGGGTCAGGGGTGGACCAGGATGACAAGGGGAATAAAAGAGGAGGGACAGAGGGGTAAAACAATTAATACAATAATTCAACAACCCCCTTTCAGAATTAAAGGGCATACATTCCTATTACATGATTAACTGTTTTATATATTATAAAGAAATTTAGATAAAATATTTTATAAAAAAGTAGTTAAAATGTACAAACTATTTTAAGTTAGAAAAAATTATCTAGATCCCAATGTGTTCCTTTATTTATGTATTTTTTTTCCCTTTTCTTATGCGGTTTCATAATCCCTGAGATAAGTAGTTCTGGCCCTAGAGTGTTATATATATTAGCGTCTGTAGCATGTATAAGTAGCATGTTATCATACCGGTGTCTTTTTACAGGTGAATGATGCCCGGTGAGAAGGGGAACATGACATATACCCTCGTCAGCTGCAAGAAAGGAACCACGAGACAGGTAATTAATATTTATATTAATTACTGATAACGATCAGGCTAGATGTAAAATCTAGACCTGTAGAGATGTTTTAGTCTCTCCCTTATACATGAAGATATATGTGTTGTTAATAAGTATATCGTCTATGAACAGCTTCTTATATAACACAACCTTGTCTCAGGTACAGAGATTAGGAATATTTATGATCCTTAGTCTCTGTTTTTTATTTGTAGGAATCCCCTTTAACAATATTTTTATTTTTTTAATCAGAAAGATTTATTAAGGTTTTTGCTTAGTTTTTGACAAAACATAAAAAACACACATGAACAAATCAAAACAACCCCCCATCCCTTCCCCCCACCCCCACGAATGACACCTACCTCCAGGTTCTTATGACAAATATAAATTAGAGCACCATGTTATAATTCTATGTAGCAGTCACCAAAAAAGAAAAGAAAAAGATAAGCGTTGGAAGACACATTAGGAGTAGGAGAATATTAAACCAGGCTATAAGGGAAGGAAATTAAGAAAAAGAAAAATGATGATCGAACAACACGGCCAGGGTTTCTATGGCTATAGCAAAAAGAAAAGGGGACAGGGGACACCCCTGGCGCATGCCTCTACCCAGGGGAAAAGAGTGGGAGAGTAGACCGTTAGTCCTGATTCTGGCCCCGGAGCAGCGTATAACAACTGAACCCATTTCAGAAATTGAAGACCGAAGCCCATATGACGCAAAAGTTTAATATTTGAACACAACAATGAGATGGGTCGGTAAGAACCCACCAAAAGTGAATCTTTCCCAGGCTTCAGCAATAGTACTATAATAATGCCTCTGACATAGAAGAAGTTAAGCCCCTCTCAACTTCAGCAGCCTGCAGAACTACTAGTAACTAATGAAGCAGTAAATCCCTATATTGTTTAAGATATTCATTGGGTAGCCGATCCACCCCTGATGACTTGGTGATTTTGCAAATTACCCAGGGCCTCCTCCAACTCTCTCAAAGTATGTTCAGGAAGTCTCTCTTGGTCTGCGACAGGGCTGCCACCGGGATAGAGGAAACAAATTGATACACAGTAACATCATCATAAAACAATTTGGAGGAATACGTCTCATAAAAGGAGACCAACACACCAAGAATTTTAGCATTTTCCTGCACCAGAGACCCAGCACCATTGCAGAGAAAGAGAATGGCCATAGACCCCTGCTGCACCCGAATCATACGTGCCAATAAACGGCCATTGCTTTCCCCACTTTCAAAATATTGCTGCTGCTGCTGAAAAAAACCTTTATTATCCGCCATGTGCAGTAGATGTCATCCAGTAGAGTACTCAAAGACTGCCAGCGAACCTGAACAGCACCAGATGGACTCACAAGGAAATCCCTCTCTGCAGAAAGCACCTGCAATTGCAACAACTCCTGTATTCTTTGATTCTTCAATCTACATGTGGTAATGTCTCTAATAAACACACCCCGGACAAAAGCCTTCAGAGAATCCCACATTACCCCCAGCGAAGCTGAGCCACAATTAATTTCCAGGAAAGATTCAATATCCGCTACCAGGGTGTGGCCTATTGTGGGTACCTGAAACCAGAAGGGATTACGATGCTACAAGGACCCCCACAAGAACTGAAGTTAAGGTGTACATGAATAGGAGAATGATCCAATAAATGAAAGGGGAGATATTCCACCAATGCCACCCATGGGAAGAACAGGTCATTACCCAGCGCTAAATCAATACGTGACAGAGTACCATGGGAACTAGAGTAGCAGGAATACTGCCTACCTGCAGAATTGCACCGACTCCATAAGTCAACCCACCCAGCTTCCTCTACAAACCTAGTCAGACCGGTAACAGAAGACTCTATAGGGGCCCCTCTACCCCCAAATTAATCTATGGACAGATTCAAAAGATTATTGAAATCTCCTACCGGAAGAAGGAGCACATCTGGCAGGGAAGAGACAAAGGACACCACCCTCCTTAATACATCACTAGAATATGGGGGAGGGATATATTGCAGCCAATATAAAAGGCACATGGCAAAATTCGCCATAAAGGAACACAAAGCGACCATCAGGGTTAATCAAACTAGAAAAACACTTAATAAGAATATTACTGTGAATAAGAACACTGACAAAAAATTTGCGCGGCTCCCCTACCAAAGTTGAAGAGTAAAGAAAAAAAAAAGGGGAGAGAGTCGCAATGCACAATGTGGGGGAACTGTACTGCACACCTAATGTGGGGGAACTGTACTGCACACCTATTGTGGGGGAACTGTACTGCACACCTAATGTGTGGGGACTTGTACTGCCAACCTAATGTGCGGAGACTTATACTGCACCTAATCTGAGGGAACTACAACCTAATGTGGGGGAGCTATACTGCACCTAATGAGGGGCAATTGTCGGGGGGGGGCATCATAATGAAGTGCTCCATCTTCCAGGCAGCCTTAATCTTGCCCGGGGGGGGGGGGGACAGCATTGTATTAAGTGGAGGGGTACAGGGGTGGGATTCTGCAGTGTATTAGGGGGGCTGGGGGAATCAGCATTGTATTAGGGGGAGGGGTGGATCAGAAATGTATTAGGGGAGATGGGAGGGGGATCAGCAGTGTGTTAGGGGGGATGGGAGGGGGATCAGCAGTGTATTAGGGGGGATGGCAGCAGTGTTTTGGGGGGGATGGAAGGGGAGGGGGTCTGCATTGTATTAGGGGGAGGGGGTGATCAGTATTGTATTAGGGGGATGGGGGAATAAGCATTGTATTAGGGGGATGGGGAGATCAGCATTGTATTAGAGGGATGGGGGAATCAGCATTGTATTAGGCGGAGGGGGGATCAGCATTGTATTAGGGGGAGAGGGGTTCAGCATTGTATTAGGGGGAGGGGCGATCAACATGGTATTAGGAGGAGGGTGGATCAGCATTGTATTAGGTGAGAAGGGATCAGCATTGTTTTAGGGGGGATGGGAGGGGGATCAACAGTGAATTAGGGGGATGGGAGAGGGATCAGCAGTGTATTAGGGGGGATGGGAGAGGAAGGGGGTCAGCATTAGGGGAGGGGAGGGAAAAAGCAGTGTATTAGGGGGGATGGGAGAGGAGGGGAACAGCAGTGTATTAGGGGGGGGCTGTAGTAAATTAGGGGGAGGGAATCTGCAGTGAATTAGTGGGGGGGTCTGCAGTGTATTTTATTAGGGAGTTAGCATTGTATTAGAGCTAAGGTGTGTAGAGGAGTGTACAGGTGTGTAGAGGAGTCTACATGGGTGATAAAGTGGTGTATATGGGTGACAGAGGGGTGATGGGGGTGTAGAGGAGTGTACATGGGTAACATAGGGGCAGGGCCGACTGGCCTACCGGGAATACTGGGAAATTTCCCGATGGGCCACAGGCCCTGGGGCCGCGTTGAGATGTGGCTGCATTTTTGTCCACATCCGGCGGCCGCCAGGGCCGGATCATCATTGGCGCTTATGGAGCGCCTGCTCCGGACCCTGTGCCCTCAGGGGGCACACGTCACATTAGGGACATCCCTGTGTCCTGAAAAATCTTTTCAGGACACAAGGATGCCCCGGTTACCTCTCTGCAGCCCTGCGTTAACTTCAAAAACGCGTGGGCCTCAGGGAGGTAGTGCAAGCAGGGACGTCACTGACATCTCGCACGTGCACCCATAGTAACAGAGCGGAGCAGTGAGGAGGACACACGCGCATGGTAAATGACCAGCGGCACGTCATCTTCAGTGTTCCGACCATCCAACCTCCGGTCCAGAGACCTACTGCTGTGGCCCATAGGCCATAGCAGTAGATTGTGACCCCGGAGTGGAGGTCGGAATACTGAAGTGGGGCAGTAAACAGGCATACAGCCTCCAGCCATACACTGTATATGGCTGAAGGCTGAATGTCTGTGGGGGAACTGTACTGCACCTAATGTGGGGGACTATACTGCACCTAATGTGGGGGAACTATACTGCACCTAATGCGGGGGAACTATACTGCACCTGATGTGGGATACTATACTGCACCTAATGTGGGGGAACTATACTGCACCTAATGTGGGGAAAGTATACTGCATCTAATGTGGGGAACTATACTGCACCCAATGTGGGGGAGCTATACTGCACCTAATGTGGGGGAACTATACTGCACCTAATGTGGGGGAACTATACTGCACCTAATGTGGGATACTATACTGCACCTAATGTGGGGGAACTATACTGCACCTAATGTGGGGAAAGTATACTGCATCTAATGTGGGGAACTATACTGCACCCAATGTGGGGGAGCTATACTGCACCTAATGTGGGGGAACTATACTGCACCTAATGTCGGGAACTATACTGCACGTAATGTGGGGAACTATACTGCACCTAATGATGAAGACTATACTGCCAAACTAGTGTGGAGGACTATACTGCCAAACTAGTGTGGAGGACTATACTGTCAACCTAATATGGGGAACTATATTGCCAACCTAATGTGGGGAACTATACTGCCAACCTAATGTGGGGGGACTATACTGCACCTAATGTGGGGTAGCTATACTGTACCTAATGTGAGGGAATTATACTGCACCTAATGTGAGGGAACTATACTGCCAACCTAATGTGGGGGAACTGTACTGCACCTAATGGGGGGGAACTGTACTGCACCCAATGTGGGGGAACTGTACTGCACCTAATGTGGGGGAACTGTACTGCACCTAATCTGGGGGAACTATACAGCACCTAATCTGGGGGAACTGTACTGCACACCTAATGTGGGGGGATTGTATTGCACACGTAATGTGGGGGAACTGTACTGCACACCTAATGTGGGGGAACTGTACTGCACCTAATGTGGGGGAACTATACTACACCTAATGTGGGGGAACTGTACTGCACACCTAATGTGGGGGAACTGTAGTGCACACCTAATGTGGGGGAACTGTACTGCACATCTAATGTGCCGGGACTTGTACTGCCAACAATAATGTGAGGGGACTTATACTGCACCTAATCTGGGGGAACTACAACCTAATGTGGGGGAACTATACTGCACCTAATGTGAAGGAACTGTCGGGAGGGGGCATCATAAAGAAGTGCTTCGTCTTCCAGGCAGCCTTAATCTGGCCCTGGCGGGGGGGGGGGGGGGGGACGGGACGACAGCATTGTATTAAGTGGAGGGGAACAGGGGTGGCATACAGCAGTTTATTAGGGGGGGCCGGGGGGATCAGCATTGTATTAGGGGGAGGGGTGGATCAGCATTGCATTAGGGGGGATGGGAGGAGGGATCAGCAGTGTATTATGGGGATGGCAGCAGGGTTTTTGGGGGATGAAAAGGGGGGGGGGTTAGCATTGTATTAGGGGGATGGGGGAATAAGCATTGTATTGGGGGATGGGGAAATCAGCATTGTATTAGGGGGATGGGGAAATCAGCATTGTATTAGGGAGATGGGGGAATCAGCATTGCATTAGGGGGAGAGGGGATCAGCATTGTATTAGGGGGAGAGGAGGGGGATCAGCAGTGTATTAGGGGAATGGGAGGGAGGTCAGCAGTGTATTAGGGGGATGGGAGAGGAATGGGGTCAGCATTAGGGGGAGGGGAGGGGAACAGCAGTGTATTAGGGGGGATGGGAGAGGAGGGGAACAGCAGTGTATTAGGGGGAGGGGATCAGCAGTATAACAGGGGGAGGGGAGTCGGCATTGTATTAGTGGGGGGTCTGCAGTGTATTTGATTAGGGAGTTAGCATTGTATTAGAGCTCAGGAGGGGAGTCAGCATTGTATTAGAGCACAGGAAAGAGTGGAGGATGGGAAACATCTGACATGGGAATTTGAGATGAGGCATTTTTAGATTATATTATGTAGGGGTCTAAAGTTAGGCAACTTGGGCTGTGGTGATTATATATATTTTTTTATATATTCAAAACATGTTTTATTGAAAGTAAACAGTAAAACAAAAACTCCAGTGCAGCGCATCATGTACAGAAAGTGAATACTGGGTCATATAATATCGACACATAGGCCAAAAGAGCAACAATCATCGCAGAATGGAAAATAACAAATACAGGCCAACATGGTGGGTCAGCAAATCCGTGATTATATATTTTAATAATATATATATTTGTGGGGAAGGAAATGTAAATAGGTTGAGGGAGAAAGACTAGGGTGATGGGTGTAGAAGAGTGTAGATGGGTGACAGGTGGGTGTAGGGGGTGACAGAGGGGTGGACAAGGGTGACAAAGGGACAGAACAGATGGACATAGGTGACAAGGTTTTGGCCAGTGGGGTGGAGAATGGGGGGTCGGGGGGGTGAACATGGGTGACATAGGGGTGGCCAAGGTGTACATGGGACACAGGGGGTTAGAGGGGTGGACAAGGGTGACAAGGGGGTAAAATAAGGGTGGACAGGAGTGACAAAGGGACAGAGGGGAGAATAGGGAATGGACATGGGTGACAGAGAGGTAGATGTGGGGGGGGGGTTGGGGGTTGTCAGAGGGGTGGACGGAGATGGTGAACATAGGTAACAGGGATTGGAAAGGGTTGGCCAAGGTAGACATTGATGACAAGAGGGTGGACTCGGGAGAAATGGGGGTGGACATGGGAGACGGGGGGGGGGCGGGAGTTAACAGGGGTGGACAAGGATGACAAGGGGAATAAAAGAGGGTGGACAGAGGGGTAAAACAATTAATAAAATAATTCAACGCCCCCCCTTTCAGAATTAAAGGGCATACATTCCTGTTACATGATTAACTGTTTTATATATTATAAAAAAATTTGATAAAATATTTTATAAAAAAAAGTATTTACAATGTAAAAAAATTTTAAGTAAGAAAAAATAATAATCTAGATCCCAATGTGTTCCTTTATTTATTTATTTTGTGTTCCCTTTTCTTATGTGATTTCATAATCCCTGAGATAAGTAGTTCTGGCCCTAGAGTGTTATATATATTAGCGTCTGTAGCATGTATAAGGAGCATGTTATCATACCGGTGTCTTTTACAGGTGACTGATGCCCGGTGAGAAGGTGAACATGACATATACCCTCATCAGCTGCAAGAAAGGAACCACGAGACAGGTAATTAATATTTATATTAATTACTGATAACGATCAGGCTAGATGTAAAATCTAGACCTGTAGAGATGTTTTAGTCTCTCCCTTATACATGAAGATATATGTGTTGTTAATAAGTATATCGTCTATGAACAGCTTCTTATATAACACAACCTTGTCTCAGGTACAGAGATTAGCAACATTTATGATCCTTAGTCTCTGTTTTTTATTTGTAGGAATCCCCTTTAACAATATTTTTATTTTTTTTAATCAGAAAGATTTATTAAGGTTTTTGCTTAGTTTTTGACAAAACATAAAAAACACACATGAACAAATCAAAACAACCCCCCATCCCTTCCCCCCCACCCCCACGAATGACACCTACCTCCAGGTTCTTATGACAAATATAAACTAGAGCACCATGTTATAACCCTATGTAGCAGTCGCCAAAAAAGAAAAGAAAAAGATAAGCGTTGGAAGACACATTAGGAGTAGGAGAATATTAAACCAGGCTATAAGGGAAGGAAATTAAGAAAAAGAAAAATGATGATCGAACAACACGGCCAGGGTTTCTATGGCTATAGCAAAAAGAAAAGGGGACAGGGGACACCCCTGGCGCATGCCTCTACCCAGGGGAAAAGAGTGGGAGAATAGACCGTTAGTCCTGATTCTGGCCCCGGAGCCGCGTATAACAACTGAACCCATTTCAGAAATTGAAGACCGAAGCCCATATGACGCAAAAGTTTAATATTTGAACACAACAATGAGATTGGTCAGTAAGAACCCACCAAAAGTGAATCTTTCCCAGGCTTCAGCAATAGTACTATAATAATGCCTCTGACATAGAAGAAGTTAAGCCCCTCTCAACTTCAGCAGCCTGCAGAACTACTAGTAACTAATGAAGCAGTAAATCACTATATTGTTTAAGATATTCATTGGGTAGCCCATCCACCCCTGATGACTTGGTGATTTTGCAAATTACCCAGGGCCTCCTCCAACTCTCTCAAAGTATGTTCAGGAAGTCTCTCTGGGTCTGCGACAGGGCTGCCACCGGGATAGAGGAAACAAATTGATACACAGTAACATCATCATAAAACAATTTGGAGGAATACGTCTCCTCATAAAAGGAGACCAACACACCAAGAATTTTAGCATCTTCCTGCACCAGAGACCCAGCACCATTGCAGAGAAAGAGAATGGCCATGGACCCCTGCTGCACCCGAATCATATGTGCCAATAAACGGCCATTGCTTTCCCCACTTTCAAAATATTGCTGCTGCTGAAAAAAACCTTTATTATCCGACCATGTGCAGTAGATGTCATCCAGTAGAGTACTCAAAGACTGCCAGCGAACCTGAACAGCACCAGATGGACTCCCAAGGAACTCCCTCTCAGCAGAAAGCACCTGCAATTGCAACAACTCCTGTATTCCTTGATTCTTCAATCTACATGTGGTAATGTCTCTAATAAACACACCCCGGACAAAAGCCTTCAGAGAATCCCACACTACCCCCAGCGAAGCTGAGCCACAATTAATTTCCAGGAAAAATTCAATATCCGCTACCAGGGTGTGGCCTATTGTGGGTACCTGAAACCAGAAGGGATTAAGATGCCACAAGGGCCCCCACAAGAACTGAAGTTAAGGTGTACATGAATAGGAGAATGATCCAATAAATGAAAGGGGAGATATTCCACCAACGCCACCCATGGGAAGAACAGGTCATAACCCAGCGCTAAATCAATACGTGACAGAGTACCATGGGAACTAGAGTAGCAGGAATACTGCCTACCTGCAGAATTGCACCGACTCCATAAGTCAACCCACCCAGCTTCCTCTACAAACCTAGTCAGACCGGTAACAGAAGACTCTATAGGGGCCCCTCTACCCCCAAATTAATCTATGGACGAATTCAAAAGATTATTGAAATCTCCTACCGGAAGAAGGAGCACATCTGGCAGGAAAGAGATAAAGGACACCACCCTCCTTAATACATCACTAGAATATGGGGGAGGGATATATTGCAGCCAATATAAAAGGCACATGGCAAAATTCGCCATAAAGGCACACAAAGCGACCATCAGGGTTAATCAAACTAGAAAAACACTTAATAAGAATATTACTGTGAATAAGAACACTGACAAAAAATTTGCGTGGCGCCCCTACTTAAGTTGAAGAGTAAAGAAAAAAAAAAGGGGAGAGAGTTGCAATGCACAATGTGGGGGAACTGTACTGCACACCTAATGTGGGGGAACTGTACTGCACACCTATTGTGGGGGAACTGTACTGCACACCTAATGTGTGGGGACTTGTACTGCCAACCTAATGTGCGGGGACTTATACTGCACCTAATCTGGGGGAACTACAACCTAATGTGGGGGAGCTATACTGCACCTAATGCGGGGCAATTGTCGGGGGGGCATCATAATGAAGTGCTCCATCTTCCAGGCAGCCTTAAACTGGCCCGGGGGGGGGGGGGGGGACAGCATTGTATTAAGTGGAGGGGGACAGGGGTGGGATACTGCAGTGTATTAGGGGGGCTGGGGGAATCAGCATTGTATTAGGGGGAGGGGTGGATCAGAAATGTATTAGGGGAGATGGAAGGGGGATCAGCAGTGTGTTAGGGGGGATGGGAGGGGGATCAGCAGTGTATTAGGGGGGATGGCAGCAGTGTTTTGGGGGGATGGAAGGGGAGGGGGTCTGCATTGTATTAGGGGAGGGGGTGATCAGTATTGTATTTGGGGGATGGGGGAATAAGCATTGTATTAGGGGGATGGGGAGATCAGCATTGTATTAGAGGGATGGGGGAATCAGCATTGTATTAGGCGGAGGGGGGATCAGCATTGTATTAGGGGGAGAGGGGTTCAGCATTGTATTAGGGGGAGGGGCGATCAGCATGGTATTAGGGGGAGGGTGGATCAGCATTGTATTAGGTGAGAAGGGATCAGCATTGTATTAGGGGGGATGGGAGGGGGATCAGCAGTGTATTAGGGGGGATGGGAGGGGGATCAGCAGTGTATTAGGGGGGATGGGAGAGGAAGGGGGTCAGCATTAGGGGAGGGGAGGGAAAAAGCAGTGTATTAGGGGGGATGGGAGAGGAGGGGAACAGCAGTGTATTAGGGGGGGGGCTGTAGTAAATTAGGGGGAGGGAATCTGCAGTGAATTAGTGGGGGGGGGTCTGCAGTGTATTTGATTAGGGAGTTAGCATTGTATTAGAGCTAAGGTGTGTAGAGGAGTGTACAGGTGTGTAGAGGAGTCTACATGGGTGATAAAGTGGTGTATATGGGTGACAGAGGGGTGATGGGGGTGTAGAGGAGTGTACATGGGTAACATAGGGGCAGGGCCGGACTGGCTTACCGGGAATACTGGGAAATTTCCCGATGGGCCACAGGCCCTGGGGCCGCTTTGAGATGTGGCTGCATTTTTGTCCCCATCCGGCGGCCGCCAGGGCCGGATCATCATTGGCGCTTATGGAGTGCCTGCTCCGGACCCTGTGCCCGCAGGGGGCACGCGTCACATTAGGGACATCCCTGTGTCCTGAAAAATCTTTTCAGGACACAAAGATTCCCCGGTTACCTCTCTGCGGCCCTGCGTTAACTTCAAAAACGCATGGGCCTCCGGGAGGTAGTGCAAGCAGGGACGTCACTGACATCTCGCGCGTGCACCCATAGAAACAGAGCAGAGCGGAGCAGTGAGGAGGACACACGCGCATGGTAAATGACCAGCGGCACGTCATCTTCAGTGTTCTGACCATCCAACCTCCGGTCCAGGGACCTACTGCTGTGGCCCATAGGCCATAGCAGTAGATTGTGACCCCGGAGTGGGGATCGGAATACTGAAGTGGGGCAGTAAACAAGCATACAGCCTCCAGCCATACACTGTATATGGCTGAAGGCTGAATGTCTGTGGGGGAACTGTACTGCACCTAATGTGGGGGACTATACTGCACCTAATGTGGGGGAACTATACTGCACCTAATGTGGGGGAACTATACTGCACCTAATGTGGGATACTATACTGCACCTAATGTGGGGGAACTATACTGCACCTAATGTGGGGAAAGTATACTGCATCTAATGTGGGGAACTATACTGCAGCCAATGTGGGGGAGCTATACTGCACCTAATGTGGGGGAACTATACTGCACCTAATGTGGGGGACAATACTGCACCTAATGTCGGGAACTATACTGCACGTAATGTGGGTAACTATACTGCACCTAATGATGAAGACTATACTGCCAAACTAGTGTGGAGGACTATACTGCCAAACTAGTGTGGAGGACTATACTGCCAACCTAATGTGGGGAACTATATTGCCAACCTAATGTGGGGAACTATACTGCCAACCTAATGTGGGGGAACTGTACTGCACCTAATGTGGGGGAACTGTACTGCACCTAATGTGGGGGAACTGTACTGCACCTAATGTGGGGGAACTGTACTGCACTCAATCTGGGGGAACTATACAGCACCTAATCTGGGGGAACTGTACTGCACACCTAATGTGGGGAGATTGTATTGCACACGTAATGTGGGGGAACTGTACTGCACAACTAATGTGGGGGAACTGTACTGCACCTAATGTGGGGGAACTATACTACACCTAATGTGGGGGAACTGTACTGCACACCTAATGTGGGGGAATTGTAGTGCACACCTAATGTGGGGGAACTGTACTGCACATCTAATGTGCGGGGACTTGTACTGCCAACAATAATGTGCGGGGACTTATACTGCACCTAATCTGGGGGAACTACAACCTAATGTGGGGGAACTATACTGCACCTAATGTGAAGGAACTGTCGGGGGGGGGGGGCATCATAAAGAAGTGCTCCGTCTTCCAGGCAGCCTTAATCTGGCCCTGACGGGGGGGGGGGGGGGACAACAGCATTGTATTAAGTGGAGGGGAACAGGGGTGGGATACAGCAGTTTATTAGGGGGGGCCGGGGGGATCAGCATTGTATTAGGGGGAGGGGTGGATCAGCATTGTATTAGGGGGGATGGGAGGAGTGATCAGCAGTGTATTAGGGAGATGGCAGCAGGGTTTTTGGGGGATGAAAAGGGAGGGGGGTCAGCATTGTATTAGGGGGATGGGGGAATAAGCATTGTATTAGGGGGATGGGGGAATAAGCATTGTATTGGGGGATGGGGAAATCAGCATTGTATAAGGGAGATGGGGAAATCAGCATTGTATTAGGGGGATGGGGGAATCAGCATTGTATTAGGGGGAGAGGGGATCAGCATTGTATTAGGGGGAGAGGAGATCAGCATGGTTTTAGGGGGAGGGTGGATCAGCATTGTATTAGGGGGATGGGAGGGGATCAGCAGTGTATTAGGGGAATGGGAGGGAGGTCAGCAGTGTATTAGGGGGATGGGAGAGGAATGGGGTCAGCATTAGGGGGAGGGAAGGGGAACAGCAGTGTATTAGGTGGGATGGGAGAGGAGGGGAACAGCAGTGTATTAGGGGGAGGGGATCAGCAGTATAACAGGGGGAGGGGGGTCGGCATTGTATTAGTGGGGGGTCTGCAGTGTATTTGATTAGGGAGTTAGCATTGTATTAGAGCTCAGGAGGGGAGTCAGCATTGTATTAGAGCACAGGAAAGAGTGGAGGATGGGAAACATCTGACATGGGATTTTGAGATGAGGCATTTTTAGATTATATTATGTAGGGGTCTAAAGTTAGGCAACTTGGGCTGTGGTGATTATATATATTTTTTTATATATTCAAAACATGTTTTATTGAAAGTAAACACTAAAACAAAAACTCCAGTGCAGCGCATCATGTACAGAAAGTGAATACTGGGTCATATAATATCGACACATAGGCCAAAAGAGCAACAATCATCGCAGAATGGAAAATAACAAATACAGGCCAACATGGTGGGTCAGCAAATCCGTGATTATATATTTTAATATTATATATATTTGTGGGGAAGGAAATGTAAATAGGTTGAGGGAGAAAGACTAGGGTGATGGGTGTAGAAGAGTGTAGATGGGTGACAGGTGGGTGTAGGGGGTGACAGAGGGGTGGACAAGGGTGACAAAGGGACAGAACAGATGGACATAGGTGACAAGGTTGTGGCCAGTGGGGTGGAGAATGGGGGGTCGGGGGGGTGAACATGGGTGGCATAGGGGTGGCCAAGGTGTACATGGGAGACAGGGGGTTAGAAGGGTGGACAAGGGTGACAAAGGGACAGAGGGGAGAATAGGGAATGGACATGGGTGACAGAGAGGTAGATGTGGGGGGGGGGGTTGGGGGTTGTCAGAAGGGTGGACGGAGATGGTGAACATAGGTAACAGGGGTTGGAAAGGGTTGGCCAAGGTAGACATTGATGACAAGAGGGTGGACTCGGGAGAAATGGGGGTGGACATGGGAGACGGGGGGGGGGGGGGGGCGGGAGTTAACAGGGGTGGACAAGGATGACAAGGGGAATAAAAGAGGGTGGACAGAGGGGTAAAACAATTAATAAAATAATTCAACGCCCCCCCTTTCAGAATTAAAGGGCATACATTCCTATTACATGATTAACTGTTTTATATATTATAAAAAAATGTGATAAAATATTTTATAAAAAAAAGTATTTAAAATGTACAAAACATTTTAAGTAAGAAAAAATAATAATCTAGATCCCAATGTGTTCCTTTATTTATTTATTTTGTGTTCCCTTTTCTTATGTGGTTTCATAATCCCTGAGATAAGTAGTTCTGGCCCTAGAGTGTTATATATATTAGCGTCTGTAGCATGTATAAGGAGCATGTTATCATACCGGTGTCTTTTTACAGGTGACTGATGCCCGGTGAGAAGGTGAACGTGACATATACCCTCATCAGCTGCAAGAAAGGAACCACGATACAGGTAATTAATATTTATATTAATTACTGATAACGATCAGGCTAGATGTAAAATCTAGACCTGTAGAGATGTTTTAGTCTCTCCCTTATACATGAAGATATATGTGTTGTTAATAAGTATATCGTCTATGAACAGCTTCTTATATAACACAACCTTGTCTCAGGTACAGAGATTAGCAACATTTATGATCCTTAGTCTCTGTTTTTTATTTGTAGGAATCCCCTTTAACAATATTTTTATTTTTTTTAATCAGAAAGATTTATTAAGGTTTTTGCTTAGTTTTTGACAAAACATAAAAAACACACATGAACAAATCAAAACAACCCCCCATCCCTTCCCCCCACCCCCACGAATGACACCTACCTCCAGGTTCTTATGACAAATATAAACTAGAGCACCATGTTATAACCCTATGTAGCAGTCGCCAAAAAAGAAAAGAAAAAGATAAGCGTTGGAAGACATATTAGGAGTAGGAGAATATTAAACCAGGCTATAAGGGAAGGAAATTAAGAAAAAGAAAAATGATGATCGAACAACACGGCCAGGGTTTCTATGGCTATAGCAAAAAGAAAAGGGGACAGGGGACACCCCTGGCGCATGCCTCTACCCAGGGGAAAAGAGTGGGAGAATAGACCGTTAGTCCTGATTCTGGCCCCGGAGCCGCGTATAACAACTGAACCCATTTCAGAAATTGAAGACCGAAGCCCATATGACGCAAAAGTTTAATATTTGAACACAACAATGAGATTGGTCAGTAAGAACCCACCAAAAGTGAATCTTTCCCAGGCTTCAGCAATAGTACTATAATAATGCCTCTGACATAGAAGAAGTTAAGCCCCTCTCAACTTCAGCAGCCTGCAGAACTACTAGTAACTAATGAAGCAGTAAATCACTATATTGTTTAAGATATTCATTGGGTAGCCCATCCACCCCTGATGACTTGGTGATTTTGCAAATTACTCAGGGCCTCCTCCAACTCTCTCAAAGTATGTTCAGGAAGTCTCTCTGGGTCTGCGACAGGGCTGCCACCGGGATAGAGGAAACAAATTGATACACAGTAACATCATCATAAAACAATTTGGAGGAATACGTCTCCTCATAAAAGGAGACCAACACACCAAGAATTTTAGCATCTTCCTGCACCAGAGACCCAGCACCATTGCAGAGAAAGAGAATGGCCATGGACCCCTGCTGCACCCGAATCATATGTGCCAATAAACGGCCATTGCTTTCCCCACTTTCAAAATATTGCTGCTGCTGAAAAAAACCTTTATTATCCGACCATGTGCAGTAGATGTCATCCAGTAGAGTACTCAAAGACTGCCAGCGAACCTGAACAGCACCAGATGGACTCCCAAGGAACTCCCTCTCAGCAGAAAGCACCTGCAATTGCAACAACTCCTGTATTCCTTGATTCTTCAATCTACATGTGGTAATGTCTCTAATAAACACACCCCGGACAAAAGCCTTCAGAGAATCCCACACTACCCCCAGCGAAGCTGAGCCACAATTAATTTCCAGGAAAAATTCAATATCCACTACCAGGGTGTGGCCTATTGTGGGTACCTGAAACCAGAAAAGATTAAGATGCCACAAGGACCCCCACAAGAACTGAAGTTAAGGTGTACATGAATAGGAGAATGATCCAATAAATGAAAGGGGAGATATTCCACCAACGCCACCCATGGGAAGAACAGGTCATAACCCAGCGCTAAATCAATACGTGACAGAGTACCATGGGAACTAGAGTAGCAGGAATACTGCCTACCTGCAGAATTGCACCGACTCCATAAGTCAACCCACCCAGCTTCCTCTACAAACCTAGTCAGACCGGTAACAGAAGACTCTATAGGGGCCCCTCTACCCCCAAATTAATCTATGGACGGATTCAAAAGATTATTGAAATCTCCTACCGGAAGAAGGAGCACATCTGGCAGGGAAGAGATAAAGGACACCACCCTCCTTAATACATCACTAGAATATGGGGGAGGGATATATTGCAGCCAATATAAAAGGCACATGGCAAAATTCGCCATAAAGGCACACAAAGCGACCATCAGGGTTAATCAAACTAGAAAAACACTTAATAAGAATATTACTGTGAATAAGAACACTGACAAAAAATTTGCGTGGCGCCCCTACTTAAGTTGAAGAGTAAAGAAAAAAAAAAGGGGAGAGAGTCGCAATGCACAATGTGGGGGAACTGTACTGCACACCTAATGTGGGGGAACTGTACTGCACACCTATTGTGGGGGAACTGTACTGCACACCTAATGTGTGGGGACTTGTACTGCCAACCTAATGTGCGGGGTCTTATACTGCACCTAATCTGGGGGAACTACAACCTAATGTGGGGGAGCTATACTGCACCTAATGCGGAGCAATTGTCGGGGGGGGGGGGGGGGCATCATAATGAAGTGCTCCGTCTTCCAGGCAGCCTTAAACTGGCCCAGGGGGGGGGGGGGACATTGTATTAAGTGGAGGGGGACAGGGGTGGGATACTGCAGTGTATTAGGGGGGCTGGTGGGGTATCAGCATTGTATTAGGGGGAGGGGTGGATCAGAAATGTATTAGGGGAGATGGAAGGGGGATCAGCAGTGTGTTAGGGGGGATGGAGGGGGATCAGCAGTGTATTAGGGGGGATGGCAGCAGTGTTTTGGGGGGATGGAAGGGGAGGGGGTCTGCATTGTATTAGGGGGAGGGGGTGATCAGTATTGTATTAGGGGGATGGGGGAATAAGCATTGTATTAGGGGGATGGGGAGATCAGCATTGTATTAGAGGGATGGGGGAATCAGCATTGTATTAGGCGGAGGGGGGATCAGCATTGTATTAGGGGGAGAGGGGTTCAGCATTGTATTAGGGGGAGGGGCGATCAGCATGGTATTAGGGGGAGGGTGGATCAGCATTGTATTGGGTGAGAAGGGATCAGCATTGTATTAGGGGGTATGGGAGGGGGATCAGCAGTGTATTAGGGGGATGGAGGGGGATCAGCATGTATTAGGGGGGATGGGAGAGGAATGGGGGGTCAGCATTAGGGGAGGGGAGGGAAAAAGCAGTGTATTAGGGGGGATGGGAGAGGAGGGGAACAGCAGTGTATTAGGGGGGGGCTGTAGTAAATTAGGGGGAGGGAATCTGCAGTGAATTAGTGGGGGGGTCTGCAGTGTATTTGATTAGGGAGTTAGCATTGTATTAGAGCTAAGGTGTGTAGAGGAGTGTACAGGTGTGTTGAGGAGTCTACATGGGTGATAAAGTGGTGTATATGGGTGACAGAGGGGTGATGGGGGTGTAGAGGAGTGTACATGGGGTAACATAGGGGCAGGGCCGGACTGGCCTACCGGGAATACTGGAAAATTTCCCGATGGCCACAGGCCCTGGGCCGCTTTGAGATGTGGCTGCATTTTTGTCACCATCCGGCGGCGCCAGGGCCGGATCATCATTGGCGCTTATGGGAGCGCCTGCTCCGGACCCTGTGCCCGCAGGGGGCACGCGTCACATTAGGGACATCCCTGTGTCCTGAAAAATCTTTTCAGGACACAAGGATGCCCCGGTTACCTCTCTGCGGCCCTGCATTAACTTCAAAAACGCATGGGCCTCCGGGAGGTAGTGCAAGCAGGGACGTCACTGACATCTCGCGCGTGCACCCATAGTAACAGAGCAGAGCGGAGCAGTGAGGAGGACACACGCGCATGGTAAATGACCAGCGGCACGTCATCTTCAGTGTTCCGACCATCCAACCTCCGGTCCAGGGACCTACTGCTGTGGCCCATAGGCCATAGCAGTAGATTGTGACCCCGGAGTGGGGGTCGGAATACTGAAGTGGGGCAGTAAACAGGCATACAGCCTCCAGCCATACACTGTATATGGCTGAAGGCTGAATGTCTGTGGGGGAACTGTACTGCACCTAATGTGGGGGACTATACTGCACCTAATGTGGGGGAACTATACTGCACCTAATGTGGGGGAACTATATTGCACCCAATGTGGGATACTATACTGCACCTAATGTGGGGGAACTATACTGCACCTAATGTGGGGAAAGTATACTGCATCTAATGTGGGGAACTATACTGCACCCAATGTGGGGGAGCTATACTGCACCTAATGTGGGGGAACTATACTGCACCTAATGTGGGGGACAATACTGCACCTAATGTCGGGAACTATACTGCATGTAATGTGGGTAACTATACTGCACCTAATGATGAAGACTATACTGCCAAACTAGTGTGGAGGACTATACTGCCAAACTAGTGTGGAGGACTATACTGCCAACCTAATGTGGGGAACTATATTGCCAACCTAATGTGGGGAACTATACTGCCAACCTAATGTGGGGGAACTGTACTGCACCTAATGTGGGGGAACTGTACTGCACCTAATGTGGGGGAACTGTACTGCACCTAATGTGGGGGAACTGTACTGCACCTAATCTGGGGGAACTATACAGCACCTAATCTGGGGGAACTGTACTGCACACCTAATGTGGGGAGATTGTATTGCACACGTAATGTGGGGGAACTGTACTGCACAACTAATGTGGGGGAACTGTACTGCACCTAATGTGGGGGAACTATACTACACCTAATGTGGGGGAACTGTACTGCACACCTAATGTGGGGGAACTGTAGTGCACACCTAATGTGGGGGAACTGTACTGCACATCTAATGTGCGGGGACTTGTACTGCCAACAATAATGTGCGGGGACTTATACTGCACCTAATCTGGGGGAACTACAACCTAATGTGGGGGAACTATACTGCACCTAATGTGAAGGAACTGTCGGGAGGGGGGGGGGCATCATAAAGAAGTGCTCCGTCTCCCAGGCAGCCTTAATCTGGCCCTGACGGGGGGGGGGGGGGGGGGGGACAACAGCATTGTATTAAGTGGAGGGGAACAGGGGTGGGATACAGCAGTTTATTAGGGGGGGGCCGGGGGGATCAGCATTGTATTAGGGGGAGGGGTGGATCAGCATTGTATTAGGGGGGATGGGAGGAGTGATCAGCAGTGTATTAGGGAGATGGCAGCAGGGTTTTTGGGGGATGAAAAGGGAGGGGGGTCAGCATTGTATTAGGGGGATGGGGGAATAAGCATTGTATTGGGGGATGGGGAAATCAGCATTGTATTAGGGAGATGGGGAAATCAGCATTGTATTAGGGGGATGGGGGAATCAGCATTGTATTAGGGGGAGAGGGGATCAGCATTGTATTAGGGAGAGAGGAGATCAGCATGGTATTAGGGGGAGGGTGGATCAGCATTGTATTAGGGGGATGGGAGGGGGATCAGCAGTGTATTAGGGGAATGGGAGGAAGGTCAGCAGTGTATTAGGGGGATGGGAGAGGAATGGGGTCAGCATTAGGGGGAGGGAAGGGGAACAGCAGTGTATTAGGTGGGATGGGAGAGGAGGGGAACAGCAGTGTATTAGGGGGAGGGGATCAGCAGTATAACAGGGGGAGGGGGGTCGGCATTGTATTAGTGGGGGGTTTGCAGTGTATTTGATTAGGGAGTTAGCATTGAATTAGAGCTCAGGAGGGGAGTCAGCATTGTATTAGAGCACAGGAAAGAGTGGAGGATGGGAAACATCTGACATGGGATTTTGAGATGAGGCATTTTTAGATTATATTATGTAGGGGTCTAAAGTTAGGCAACTTGGGCTGTGGTGATTATATATATTTTTTTATATATTCAAAACATGTTTTATTGAAAGTAAACAGTAAAACAAAAACTCCAGTGCAGCGCCTCATGTACAGAAAGTGAATACTGGGTCATATAATATCGACACATAGGCCAAAAGAGCAACAATCATCGCAGAATGGAAAATAACAAATACAGGCCAACATGGTGGGTCAGCAAATCCGTGATTATATATTTTAATATTATATATATTTGTGGGGAAGGAAATGTAAATAGGTTGAGGGAGAAAGACTAGGGTGATGGGTGTAGAAGAGTGTAGATGGGTGACAGGTGGGTGTAGGGGGTGACAGAGGGGTGGACAAGGGTGACAAAGGGACAGAACAGATGGACATAGGTGACAAGGTTGTGGCCAGTGGGGTGGAGAATGGGGGGTCGGGGGGGTGAACATGGGTGACATAGGGGTGGCCAAGGTGTACATGGGAGACAGGGGGTTAGAAGGGTGGACAAGGGTGACAAGGGGGTAAAATAAGGGTGGACAGGAGTGACAAAGGGACAGAGGGGAGAATAGGGAATGGACATGGGTGACAGAGAGGTAGATGTGGGGGGGGGGGGTTGGGGGTTGTCAGAAGGGTGGACGGAGATGGTGAACATAGGTAACAGGGGTTGGAAAGGGTTGGCCAAGGTAGACATTGATGACAAGAGGGTGGACTCGGGAGAAATGGGGGTGGACATGGGAGACGGGGGGGGGGGGGGGCGGGAGTTAACAGGGGTGGACAAGGATGACAAGGGGAATAAAAGAGGGTGGACAGAGGGGTAAAACAATTAATAAAATAATTCAACGCCCCCCCTTTCAGAATTAAAGGGCATACATTCCTATTACATGATTAACTGTTTTATATATTATAAAAAAATGTGATAAAATATTTTATAAAAAAAAGTATTTAAAATGTACAAAATATTTTAAGTAAGAAAAAATAATAATCTAGATCCCAATGTGTTCCTTTATTTATTTATTTTGTGTTCCCTTTTCTTATGTGGTTTCATAATCCCTGAGATAAGTAGTTCTGGCCCTAGAGTGTTATATATATTAGCGTCTGTAGCATGTATAAGGAGCATGTTATCATACCGGTGTCTTTTTACAGGTGACTGATGCCCGGTGAGAAGGTGAACGTGACATATACCCTCATCAGCTGCAAGAAAGGAACCACGAGACAGGTAATTAATATTTATATTAATTACTGATAACGATCAGGCTAGATGTAAAATCTAGACCTGTAGAGATGTTTTAGTCTCTCCCTTATACATGAAAATATATGTGTTGTTAATAAGTATATCGTCTATGAACAGCTTCTTATATAACACAACCTTGTCTCAGGTACAGAGATTAGCAACATTTATGATCCTTAGTCTCTGTTTTTTATTTGTAGGAATCCCCTTTAACAATATTTTTATTTTTTTTAATCAGAAAGATTTATTAAGGTTTTTGCTTAGTTTTTGACAAAACATAAAAAACACACATGAACAAATCTAAACAACCCCCCATCCCTTCCCCCCACCCCCACGAATGACACCTACCTCCAGGTTCTTATGACAAATATAAACTAGAGCACCATGTTATAACCCTATGTAGCAGTCGCCAAAAAAGAAAAGAAAAAGATAAGCGTTGGAAGACACATTAGGAGTAGGAGAATATTAAACCAGGCTATAAGGGAAGGAAATTAAGAAAATGAAAAATGATGATCGAACAACACGGCCAGGGTTTCTATGGCTATAGCAAAAAGAAAAGGGGACAGGGGACACCCCTGGCGCATGCCTCTACCCAGGGGAAAAGAGTGGGAGAATAGACCGTTAGTCCTGATTCTGGCCCCAGAGCCGCGTATAACAACTGAACCCATTTCAGAAATTGAAGACCGAAGCCCATATGACGCAAAAGTTTAATATTTGAACACAACAATGAGATTGGTCAGTAAGAACCCACCAAAAGTGAATCTTTCCCAGGCTTCAGCAATAGTACTATAATAATGCCTCTGACATAGAAGAAGTTAAGCCCCTCTCAACTTCAGCAGCCTGCAGAACTACTAGTAACTAATGAAGCAGTAAATCACTATATTGTTTAAGATATTCATTGGGTAGCCCATCCACCCCTGATGACTTGGTGATTTTGCAAATTACCCAGGGCCTCCTCCAACTCTCTCAAAGTATGTTCAGGAAGTCTCTCTGGGTCTGCGACAGGGCTGCCACCGGGATAGAGGAAACAAATTGATACACAGTAACATCATCATAAAACAATTTGGAGGAATACGTCTCCTCATAAAAGGAGACCAACACACCAAGAATTTTAGCATCTTCCTGCACCAGAGACCCAGCACCATTGCAGAGAAAGAGAATGGCCATGGACCCCTGCTGCACCCGAATCATATGTGCCAATAAACGGCCATTGCTTTCCCCACTTTCAAAATATTGCTGCTGCTGAAAAAAACCTTTATTATCCGACCATGTGCAGTAGATGTCATCCAGTAGAGTACTCAAAGACTGCCAGCGAACCTGAACAGCACCAGATGGACTCCCAAGGAACTCCCTCTCAGCAGAAAGCACCTGCAATTGCAACAACTCCTGTATTCCTTGATTCTTCAATCTACATGTGGTAATGTCTCTAATAAACACACCCCGGACAAAAGCCTTCAGAGAATCCCACACTACCCCCAGCGAAGCTGAGCCACAATTAATTTCCAGGAAAAATTCAATATCCACTACCAGGGTGTGGCCTATTGTGGGTACCTGAAACCAGAAAAGATTAAGATGCCACAAGGACCCCCACAAGAACTGAAGTTAAGGTGTACATGAATAGGAGAATGATCCAATAAATGAAAGGGGAGATATTCCACCAACGCCACCCATGGGAAGAACAGGTCATAACCCAGCGCTAAATCAATACGTGACAGAGTACCATGGGAACTAGAGTAGCAGGAATACTGCCTACCTGCAGAATTGCACCGACTCCATAAGTCAACCCACCCAGCTTCCTCTACAAACCTAGTCAGACCGGTAACAGAAGACTCTATAGGGGCCCCTCTACCCCCAAATTAATCTATGGACGGATTCAAAAGATTATTGAAATCTCCTACCGGAAGAAGGAGCACATCTGGCAGGGAAGAGATAAAGGACACCACCCTCCTTAATACATCACTAGAATATGGGGGAGGGATATATTGCAGCCAATATAAAAGGCACATGGCAAAATTCGCCATAAAGGCACACAAAGCGACCATCAGGGTTAATCAAACTAGAAAAACACTTAATAAGAATATTACTGTGAATAAGAACACTGACAAAAAATTTGCGTGGCGCCCCTACTTAAGTTGAAGAGTAAAGAAAAAAAAAAGGGGAGAGAGTCGCAATGCACAATGTGGGGGAACTGTACTGCACACCTAATGTGGGGGAACTGTACTGCACACCTATTGTGGGGGAACTGTACTGCACACCTAATGTGTGGGGACTTGTACTGCCAACCTAATGTGCGGGGTCTTATACTGCACCTAATCTGGGGGAACTACAACCTAATGTGGGGGAGCTATACTGCACCTAATGCGGAGCAATTGTCGGGGGGGGGGCATCATAATGAAGTGCTCCGTCTTTCAGGCAGCCTTAAACTGGCCCAGGGGGGGGGGGGGGGACAGCATTGTATTAAGTGGAGGGGGACAGGGGTGGGATACTGCAGTGTATTAGGGGGGCTGGGGGGAATCAGCATTGTATTAGGGGGAGGGGTGGATCAGAAATGTATTAGGGGAGATGGAAGGGGGATCAGCAGTGTGTTAGGGGGGATGGGAGGGGGATCAGCAGTGTATTAGGGGGGATGGCAGCAGTGTTTTGGGGGGATGGAAGGGGAGGGGGTCTGCATTGTATTAGGGGGAGGGGGTGATCAGTATTGTATTAGGGGGATGGGGGAATAAGCATTGTATTAGGGGGATGGGGAGATCAGCATTGTATTAGAGGGATGGGGGAATCAGCATTGTATTAGGCGGAGGGGGGATCAGCATTGTATTAGGGGGAGAGGGGTTCAGCATTGTATTAGGGGGAGGGGCGATCAGCATGGTATTAGGGGGAGGGTGGATCAGCATTGTATTAGGTGAGAAGGGATCAGCATTGTATTAGGGGGTATGGGAGGGGGATCAGCAGTGTATTAGGGGGATGGGAGGGGGATCAGCAGTGTATTAGGGGGGATGGGAGAGGAAGGGGGTCAGCATTAGGGGAGGGGAGGGAAAAAGCAGTGTATTAGGGGGGATGGGAGAGGAGGGGAACAGCAGTGTATTAGGGGGGGGCTGTAGTAAATTAGGGGGAGGGAATCTGCAGTGAATTAGTGGGGGGGTCTGCAGTGTATTTGATTAGGGAGTTAGCATTGTATTAGAGCTAAGGTGTGTAAAGGAGTGTACAGGTGTGTTGAGGAGTCTACATGGGTGATAAAGTGGTGTATATGGGTGACAGAGGGGTGATGGGGGTGTAGAGGAGTGTACATGGGTAACATAGGGGCAGGGCCGGACTGGCCTACCGGGAATACTGGAAAATTTCCCGATGGGCCACAGGCCCTGGGGCCGCTTTGAGATGTGGCTGCATTTTTGTCCCCATCCGGCGGCCGCCAGGGCCGGATCATCATTGGCGCTTATGGAGCGCCTGCTCCGGACCCTGTGCCCGCAGGGGGCACGCGTCACATTAGGGACATCCCTGTGTCCTGAAAAATCTTTTCAGGACACAAGGATGCCCCGGTTACCTCTCTGCGGCCCTGCGTTAACTTCAAAAACGCATGGGCCTCCGGGAGGTAGTGCAAGCAGGGACGTCACTGACATCTCGCGCGTGCACCCATAGTAACAGAGCAGAGCGGAGCAGTGAGGAGGACACACGCGCATGGTAAATGACCAGCGGCACGTCATCTTCAGTGTTCCGACCATCCAACCTCCGGTCCAGGGACCTACTGCTGTGGCCCATAGGCCATAGCAGTAGATTGTGACCCCGGAGTGGGGGTCGGAATACTGAAGTGGGGCAGTAAACAGGCATACAGCCTCCAGCCATACACTGTATATGGCTGAAGGCTGAATGTCTGTGGGGGAACTGTACTGCACCTAATGTGGGGGACTATACTGCACCTAATGTGGGGGAACTATACTGCACCTAATGTGGGGGAACTATACTGCACCTAATGTGGGATACTATACTGCACCTAATGTGGGGGAACTATACTGCACCTAATGTGGGGAAAGTATACTGCATCTAATGTGGGGAACTATACTGCACCCAATGTGGGAGAGCTATACTGCACCTAATGTGGGGGAACTATACTGCACCTAATGTGGGGGACAATACTGCACCTAATGTCGGGAACTATACTGCACGTAATGTGGGTAACTATACTGCACCTAATGATGAAGACTATACTGCCAAACTAGTGTGGAGGACTATACTGCCAAACTAGTGTGGAGGACTATACTGCCAACCTAATGTGGGGAACTATATTGCCAACCTAATGTGGGGAACTATACTGCCAACCTAATGTGGGGGAACTGTACTGCACCTAATGTGGGGGAACTGTACTGCACCTAATGTGGGGGAACTGTACTGCACCTAATGTGGGGGAACTGTACTGCACCTAATCTGGGGGAACTATACAGCACCTAATCTGGGGGAACTGTACTGCACACCTAATGTGGGGAGATTGTATTGCACACGTAATGTGGGGGAACTGTACTGCACAACTAATGTGGGGGAACTGTACTGCACCTAATGTGGGGGAACTATACTACACCTAATGTGGGGGAACTGTACTGCACACCTAATGTGGGGGAACTGTAGTGCACACCTAATGTGGGGGAACTGTACTGCACATCTAATGTGCGGGGACTTGTACTGCCAACAATAATGTGCGGGGACTTATACTGCACCTAATCTGGGGGAACTACAACCTAATGTGGGGGAACTATACTGCACCTAATGTGAAGGAACTGTCGGGAGGGGGGGGGCATCATAAAGAAGTGCTCCGTCTTCCAGGCAGCCTTAATCTGGCCCTGACGGGGGGGGGGGGGGGGGGACAACAGCATCGTATTAAGTGGAGGGGAACAGGGGTGGGATACAGCAGTTTATTAGGGGGGGCCGGGGGGATCAGCATTGTATTAGGGGGAGGGGTGGATCAGCATTGTATTAGGGGGGATGGGAGGAGTGATCAGCAGTGTATTAGGGAGATGGCAGCAGGGTTTTTGGGGGATGAAAAGGGAGGGGGGTCAGCATTGTATTAGGGGGATGGGGGGAATAAGCATTGTATTGGGGGATGGGGAAATCAGCATTGTATTAGGGAGATGGGGAAATCAGCATTGTATTAGGGGGATGGGGGAATCAGCATTGTATTAGGGGGAGAGGGGATCAGCATTGTATTAGGGGGAGAGGAGATCAGCATGGTATTAGGGGGAGAGGAGATCAGCATGGTATTAGGGGGAGGGTGGATCAACATTGTATTAGGGGGATGGGAGGGGGATCAGCAGTGTATTAGGGGAATGGGAGGGAGGTCAGCAGTGTATTAGGGGGATGGGAGAGGAATGGGGTCAGCATTAGGGGGAGGGAAGGGGAACAGCAGTGTATTAGGGGGGATGGGAGAGGAGGGGAACAGCAGTGTATTAGGGGGAGGGGATCAGCAGTATAACAGGGGGAGGGGGGTCGGCATTGTATTAGTGGGGGGTCTGCAGTGTATTTGATTAGGGAGTTAGCATTGTATTAGAGCTCAGGAGGGGAGTCAGCATTGTATTAGAGCACAGGAAAGAGTGGAGGATGGGAAACATCTGACATGGGATTTTGAGATGAGGCATTTTTAGATTATATTATGTAGGGGTCTAAAGTTAGGCAACTTGGGCTGTGGTGATTATATATATTTTTTTATATATTCAAAACATGTTTTATTGAAAGTAAACAGTAAAACAAAAACTCCAGTGCAGCGCATCATGTACAGAAAGTGAATACTGGGTCATATAATATCGACACATAGGCCAAAAGAGCAACAATCATCGCAGAATGGAAAATAACAAATACAGGCCAACATGGTGGGTCAGCAAATCCGTGATTATATATTTTAATATTATATATATTTGTGGGGAAGGAAATGTAAATAGGTTGAGGGAGAAAGACTAGGGTGATGGGTGTAGAAGAGTGTAGATGGGTGACAGGTGGGTGTAGGGGGTGACAGAGGGGTGGACAAGGGTGACAAAGGGACAGAACAGATGGACATAGGTGACAAGGTTGTGGCCAGTGGGGTGGAGAATGGGGGGGTGAACATGGGTGACATAGGGGTGGCCAAGGTGTACATGGGAGACAGGGGGTTAGAAGGGTGGACAAGGGTGACAAGGGGGTAAAATAATGGTGGACAGGAGTGACAAAGGGACAGAGGGGAGAATAGGGAATGGACATGGGTGACAGAGAGGTAGATGTGGGGGGGGGGTTGGGGGTTGTCAGAAGGGTGGACGGAGATGGTGAACATAGGTAACAGGGGTTGGAAAGGGTTGGCCAAGGTAGACATTGATGACAAGAGGGTGGACTCGGGAGAAATGGGGGTGGAAATGGGAGACGGGGGGGGGGGCGGGAGTTAACAGGGGTGGACAAGGATGACAAGGGGAATAAAAGAGGGTGGACAGAGGGGTAAAACAATTAATAAAATAATTCAACGCCCCCCCTTTCAGAATTAAAGGGCATACATTCCTATTACATGATTAACTGTTTTATATATTATAAAAAAATGTGATAAAATATTTTATAAAAAAAGTATTTAAAATGTACAAAATATTTTAAGTAAGAAAAAATAATAATCTAGATCCCAATGTGTTCCTTTATTTATTTATTTTGTGTTCCCTTTTCTTATGTGGTTTCATAATCCCTGAGATAAGTAGTTCTGGCCCTAGAGTGTTATATATATTAGCGTCTGTAGCATGTATAAGGAGCATGTTATCATACCGGTGTCTTTTTACAGGTGACTGATGCCCGGTGAGAAGGTGAACGTGACATATACCCTCATCAGCTGCAAGAAAGGAACCACGAGACAGGTAATTAATATTTATATTAATTACTGATAACTGTTACGCCGAGCGCTCCGGGTCCCCGCTCCTCCCCGGAGCGCTCGCTACACTCTCGCTCCCGCAGCGCCCCGGTCGGATCCACTGACCGGGTGCGCTGCGATGCCGCCTCCAGCCGGGATGCGATTCGCGATGCGGGTGGCGCCCGCTCGCGATGCGCACCCCGGCTCCCGTACCTGACTCGCTCTCCGTCGGTCCTGTCCCGGCGCGCGCGTCCCCGCTCCCTAGGGCACGCGCGCGCCGGGTCTCTGCGATTTAAAGGGCCACTGCGCCGCTGATTGGCGCAGTGGTTCTAATCAGTGTGTTCACCTGTGCACTCCCTATGTATACCTCACTTCCCCTGCACTCCCTCGCCGGATATTGTTACCATTGTGCCAGTGAAAGCGTTCCCTTGTGTGTTCCTAGCCTGTGTTCCAGACCTCCTGCCGTTGCCCCTGACTACGATCCTTGCTGCCTGCCCCGACCTTCTGCTACGTCCGACCTTGCTTCTGTCTACTCCCTTGTACCGCGCCTATCTTCAGCAGTCAGAGAGGTTGAGCCGTTGCTAGTGGATACGACCTGGTCACTACCGCCGCAGCAAGACCATCCCGCTTTGCGGCAGGCTCTGGTGAATACCAGTAGTGACTTAGAACCGGTCCACTAGCACGGTCCACGCCAATCCCTCTCTGGCACAGAGGATCCGCCTCCTGCCAGCCGGCATCGTGACAGTAGATCCGGCCATGGATCCCGCTGAAGTACCTCTGCCAGATGTCGCTGACCTCACCACGGTGGTCGCCCAGCACTCACAACAGATAGCGCAACAAGGCCACGAGCTGTCTCAACTGACCGTGATGCTACAGCAGCTACTACCACAGCTTCAGCAATCATCTCCTCCGCCAGCTCCTGCACCTCCTCCGCAGCGAGTGGCCGCCTCAGGCCTACGACTATCCTTGCCGGATAAATTTGATGGGGACTCTAAATTTTGCCGTGGCTTTCTTTCACAATGTTCCCTGCACTTGGAGATGATGTCGGACCAGTTTCCTACTGAAAGGTCTAAGGTGGCTTTCGTAGTCAGCCTTCTGTCTGGAAAAGCTCTGTCATGGGCCA
This sequence comes from Hyla sarda, assembly GCF_029499605.1. NCBI lineage: Eukaryota > Metazoa > Chordata > Amphibia > Anura > Hylidae > Hyla > Hyla sarda. The sequence continues at coordinate 16,842 of NW_026608808.1, read as the reverse complement.
CACCGCTCTGGGACCGCAATGACCCCGTCACTGCCTCTGTACACTCCTTCTTCTCGGAAGTTCGAAGTGTCTTTGAGGAACCTGCCCGAGCCTCTTCTGCTGAGACTGCCTTGCTGAACCTGGTCCAGGGTAATTCTTCCGTTGGCGAGTACGCCGTGCAATTCCGTACTCTTGCTTCAGAACTTTCCTGGAATAATGAGGCCCTCTGCGCGACCTTTAAAAAAGGCCTATCCAGCAACATTAAAGATGTTCTGGCCGCACGAGAAATTCCTGCTAACCTACATGAACTCATTCATCTAGCCACTCGCATTGACATGCGTTTTTCCGAAAGGCGTCAGGAGCTCCGCCAGGATATGGACTTTGTTCGCACGAGGCGTTTTTTCTCCCCGGCTCCTCTCTCCTCTGGTCCTCTGCAATCCGTTCCTGTGCCTTCCGCCGTGGAGGCTATGCAAGTTGACCGGTCTCGCCTGACACCTCAAGAGAGGACACGACGCCGCATGGAGAATCTTTGCCTGTACTGTGCCGGTACCGAACACTTCCTGAAGGATTGTCCTATCCGTCCTCCCCGCCTGGAAAGACGTACGCTGACTCCGCACAAAGGTGAAACTGTCCTTGATGTCAACTCTGCTTCTCCACGTCTTACTGTGCCTGTGCGGATATCGGCCTCTACCTTCTCCTTCTCCACTAAGGCCTTCTTGGACTCCGGATCTGCAGGAAACTTTATTCTGGCCTCTCTCATCAACAGGTTCAACATCCCAGTGATCAGTCTCGCCAGACCTCTCTACATCAATTGCGTTAACAATGAAAGATTGGACTGTGCCGTGCGTTACCGCACGGAACCCCTCCTAATGTGCATCGGACCTCACCACGAAAAAATTGAGTTTTTGGTCCTCTCCAATTGCACTTCCGAAATTCTCCTTGGACTACCCTGGCTTCAACACCATTCCCCAACCCTGGATTGGTCCACAGGGGAGATCAAGAGTTGGGGTCCCTCTTGTTTCAAGGACTGCCTTAAACCGGTTACCAGTACTCCTTGCCGTGACCCTGTGGTTCCCCCTGTAACCGGTCTCCCTAAGGCCTATATGGACTTTGCGGATGTTTTTTGCAAAAAACAAGCTGAGACTCTACCTCCTCACAGGCCTTATGACTGTCCTATTGACCTCCTCCCGGGCACTACTCCACCCCGGGGCAGAATTTATCCTCTCTCTGCCCCAGAGACTCTTGCTATGTCTGAGTACATCCAGGAAAATTTAAAAAAGGGCTTTATCCGCAAATCCTCCTCTCCTGCCGGAGCTGGATTTTTCTTTGTGTCCAAAAAAGATGGCTCCCTACGTCCTTGCATTGACTACCGCGGTCTTAATAAAATCACGGTAAAGAACCGCTACCCTCTACCTCTCATCTCTGAACTCTTTGATCGCCTCCAAGGTGCTCACATCTTTACCAAACTGGACTTAAGAGGTGCTTATAATCTCATCCGCATCAGAGAGGGGGATGAATGGAAAACGGCATTTAACACTAGAGATGGACACTTTGAGTATCTGGTCATGCCCTTTGGCCTGTGCAACGCCCCTGCCGTCTTCCAAGACTTTGTTAATGAAATTTTTCGTGATCTCTTATATTCCTGTGTTGTTGTGTATCTGGACGATATCCTGATTTTTTCTGCCAACCTAGAAGAACACCGCCAGCATGTCCGCATGGTTCTTCAGAGACTTCGTGACAATCAACTTTATGCCAAAATGGAGAAATGTCTGTTTGAATGTCAATCTCTTCCTTTCCTAGGATACTTGGTCTCTGGCCAGGGACTACAAATGGATCCAGACAAACTCTCTGCCGTCTTAGATTGGCCACGCCCCTCCGGACTCCGTGCTATCCAACGTTTTTTGGGGTTCGCCAATTATTACAGACAATTTATTCCACATTTTTCCACCATTGTGGCTCCTATCGTGGCTTTAACCAAAAAGAATGTCAATCCTAAGTCATGGCCTCCTCAAGCGGAAGACGCCTTTAAACAGCTCAAGTCTGCCTTTTCTTCAGCTCCCGTGCTCTCCAGACCTGACCCATCTAAACCCTTCCTATTGGAGGTTGATGCCTCCTCAGTAGGAGCTGGAGCGCTCCTTCTACAAAAAAATTCTTCCGGGCATGCTGTTACTTGTGGTTTTTTTTCTAAGACCTTCTCTCCGGCGGAGAGGAACTACTCCATCGGGGATCGAGAGCTACTAGCCATTAAATTAGCACTTGAGGAATGGAGGCATCTGCTGGAGGGATCAAGATTTCCAGTTATTATTTACACCGATCACAAGAACCTCTCCTATCTCCAGTCTGCCCAACGGCTGAATCCTCGCCAGGCCAGGTGGTCTCTGTTCTTTGCCCGATTTAATTTTGAAATTCACTTTCGGCCTGCCGATAAGAACATTAGGGCCGATGCTCTCTCTCGTTCCTCGGATGCCTCGGAAGTAGAGCCCTCTCCGCAACACATCATTCCTCCGGACTGCCTGATCTCCACTTCTCCAGCCTCCATCAGGCAAACTCCTCCAGGGAAGACCTTCGTCTCCCCACGCCAACGCCTCGGAATCCTCAAATGGGGTCACTCCTCCCATCTCGCAGGTCATGCGGGCATCAAGAAATCCGTGCAACTCATCTCTCGTTTCTATTGGTGGCCGACTCTGGAGACGGATGTTGTGGATTTTGTGCGAGCCTGCACTGTCTGTGCCCGGGATAAGACTCCTCGCCAGAAGCCCGCTGGCCTTCTTCATCCTCTGTCTGTTCCCGAACAGCCTTGGTCTCTGATTGGTATGGACTTTATTACAGACTTACCCTCATCCCGTGGCAACACTGTTGTTTGGGTGGTCGTTGATCGATTCTCCAAGATGGCACATTTCATCCCTCTTCCTGGTCTTCCTTCTGCGCCTCAGTTGGCAAAACAATTTTTTGTACACATTTTTCGTCTTCACGGTTGCCCACGCAGATCGTCTCGGATAGAGGCGTCCAATTCGTGTCTAGATTCTGGAGGGCTCTCTGAAACAACTCAAGATTAAATTAAACTTTTCTTCTGCTTATCATCCTCAATCCAATGGGCAAGTAGAAAGAATTAACCAGGTCCTGGGTGATTATTTACGGCATTTTGTTTCCTCCCGCCAGGATGACTGGGCAGATCTTCTACCATGGGCCGAATTCTCGTATAACTTCAGAGTTTCTGAATCTTCTTCCAATCCCCGTTTTTCGTGGTGTACGGCCGTCACCCTCTTCCCCCCCTCCCTACTCCCTTGCCCTCTGGTGTACCCGCTGTGGATGAAATATCTCGTGATCTTTCCACCATATGGAAAGAGACCCAAAATTCTCTCTTACAGGCTTCATCACGCATGAAGAAGTTTGCTGATAAGAAAAGAAGAGCTCCCCCCATTTTTTCTCCCGGAGACAAGGTATGGCTCTCCGCTAAATATGTCCGCTTCCGTGTTCCTAGCTACAAATTGGGACCCACGCTATCTTGGTCCTTTCAAAATTCTGTGCCAGATTAATCCTGTCTCTTATAAACTTCTCCTCCCTCCTTCTCTTCGTATTCCTAATGCTTTTCACGTTTCTCTTCTTAAACCACTCATCATCAACCGTTTCTCTCCTAAACTTATCTCTCCCACTCCTGTCTCCGGTTCTTCTGACATCTTTCCCCGTAAAGGAGATTCTGGCCTCCAAAAAGGTCAGAGGAAAAACCTTCTTTTTGGTTGACTGGGAGGGCTGTGGTCCTGAAGAGAGATCCTGGGAACCTGAGGACAATATCCTAGATAAAAATCTGGTCCTCAGGTTCTCAGGCTCCAAGTAGAGGGGGAGACCCAAGGGGGGGGGTACTGTTACGCCGAGCGCTCCGGGTCCCCGCTCCTCCCCGGAGCGCTCGCTACACTCTCGCTCCGCAGCGCCCCGGTCGGATCCACTGACCGGGTGCGCTGCGATACCGCCTCCAGCCGGGATGCGATTCGCGATGCGGGTGGCGCCCGCTCGCGATGCGCAACCCCGGCTCCCGTACCTGACTCGCTCTCCGTCGGTCCTGTCCCGGCGCGCGCGGCCCCGCTCCCTAGGGCGCGCGCGCGCCGGGTCTCTGCGATTTAAAGGGCCACTGCGCCGCTGATTGGCGCAGTGGTTCTAATCAGTGTGTTCACCTGTGCACTCCCTATGTATACCTCACTTCCCCTGCACTCCCTCGCCGGATTTTGTTGCCATTGTGCCAGTGAAAGCGTTCCCTTGTGTGTTCCTAGCCTGTGTTCCAGACCTCCTGCCGTTGCCCCTGACTACGATCCTTGCTGCCTGCCCCGACCTTCTGCTACGTCCGACCTTGCTTCTGTCTACTCCCTTGTACCGCGCCTATCTTCAGCAGTCAGAGAGGTTGAGCGAGCCCGTTGCTAGTGGATACGACCTGGTCACTACCGCCACAGCAAGACCATCCCGCTTTGCGGCGGGCTCTGGTGAATACCAGTAGTGACTTAGAACGGTCCACTAGCACGGTCCACGCCAATCCCTCTCTGGCACAGAGGATCCGCCTCCTGCCAGCCGGCATCGTGACAATAACGATCAGGCTAGATGTAAAATCTAGACCTGTAGAGATGTTTTAGTCTCTCCCTTATACATGAAGATATATGTGTTGTTAATAAGTATATCGTCTATGAACAGCTTCTTATATAACACAACCTTGTCTCAGGTACAGAGATTAGCAACATTTATGATCCTTAGTCTCTGTTTTTTATTTGTAGGAATCCCCTTTAACAATATTTTTATTTTTTTTAATCAGAAAGATTTATTAAGGTTTTTGCTTAGTTTTTGACAAAACATAAAAAACACACATGAACAAATCTAAACAACCCCCCATCCCTTCCCCCCACCCCCACGAATGACACCTACCTCCAGGTTCTTATGACAAATATAAACTAGAACACCATGTTATAACCCTATGTAGCAGTCGCCAAAAAAGAAAAGAAAAAGATAAGCGTTGGAAGACACATTAGGAGTAGGAGAATATTAAACCAGGCTATAAGGGAAGGAAATTAAGAAAATGAAAAATGATGATCGAACAACACGGCCAGGGTTTCTATGGCTATAGCAAAAAGAAAAGGGGACAGGGGACACCCCTGGCGCATGCCTCTACCCAGGGGAAAAGAGTGGGAGAGTAGACCGTTAGTCCTGATTCTGGCCCCGGAGCCGCGTATAACAACTGAACCCATTTCCGAAATTGAAGACCGAAGCCCATATGACGCAAAAGTTTAATATTTGAACACAACAATGAGATTGGTCGGTAAAAACCCACCAAAAGTGAATCTTTCCCAGGCTTCAGCAATAGTACTATAATAATGCCTCTGACATAGAAGAAGTTAAGCCCCTCTCAACTTCAGCAGCCTGCAGAACTACTAGTAACTAATGAAGCAGTAAATCACTATATTGTTTAAGATATTCATTGGGTAGCCCATCCACCCCTGATGACTTGGTGATTTTGCAAATTACCCAGGGCCTCCTCCAACTCTCTCAAAGTATGTTCAGGAAGTCTCTCTGGGTCTGCGACAGGGCTGCCACCGGGATAGAGGAAACAAATTGATACACAGTAACATCATCATAAAACAATTTGGAGAAATACGTCTCCTCATAAAAGGAGACCAACACACCAAGAATTTTAGCATCTTCCTGCACCAGAGACCCAGCACCATTGCAGAGAAAGAGAATGGCCATGGACCCCTGCTGCACCCGAATCATATGTGCCAATAAACGGCCATTGCTTTCCCCACTTTCAAAATATTGCTGCTGCTGAAAAAAACCTTTATTATCTGACCATGTGCAGTAGATGTCATCCAGTAGAGTACTCAAAGACTGCCAGCGAACCTGAACAGCACCAGATGGACTCCCAAGGAACTCCCTCTCAGCAGAAAGCACCTGCAATTGCAATAACTCCTGTATTCCTTGATTCTTCAATCTACATGTGGTAATGTCTCTAATAAACACTACCCGGACAAAAGCCTTCAGAGAATCCCACACTACCCCCAGCGAAGCTGAGCCACAATTAATTTCCAGGAAAGATTCAATATCCGCTACCAGGGTGTGGCCTATTGTGGGTACCTGAAACCAGAAGGGATTAAGGTGCCACAAGGACCCCCACAAGAACTGAAGTTAAGGTGTACATGAATAGGAGAATGATCCAATAAATGAAAGGGGAGATATTCCACCAACGCCACCCATGGGAAGAACAGGTCATAACCCAGCGCTAAATCAATACGTGACAGAGTACCATGGGAACTAGAGTAGCAGGAATACTGCCTACCTGCAGAATTGCACCGACTCCATAAGTCAACCCACCCAGCTTCCTCTACAAACCTAGTCAGACCGGTAACAGAAGACTCTATAGGGGCCCCTCTACCCCCAAATTAATCTATGGACGGATTCAAAAGATTATTGAAATCTCCTACCGGAAGAAGGAGCACATCTGGCAGGGAAGAGATAAAGGACGCCACCCTCCTTAATACATCACTAGAATATGGGGGAGGGATATATTGCAGCCAATATAAAAGGCACATGGCAAAATTCGCCATAAAGGCACACAAAGCGACCATCAGGGTTAATCAAACTAGAAAAACACTTAATAAGAATATTACTGTGAATAAGAACATTGACAAAAAATTTGCGTGGCGCCCCTACTTAAGTTGAAGAGTAAAGAAAAAAAAAGGGGAGAGAGTCGCAATGCACAATGTGGGGGAACTGTACTGCACACCTAATGTGGGGGAACTGTACTGCACACCTATTGTGGAGGAACTGTACTGCACACCTAATGTGTGGGTACTTGTACTGCCAACCTAATGTGCGGGGACTTATACTGCACCTAATCTGGGGGAACTACAACCTAACGTGGGGGAGCTATACTGCACCTAATGCGGGGCAATTGTCGGGGGGGGGGGGGCATCATAATGAAGTGCTCCGTCTTCCAGGCAGCCTTAAACTGGCCCGGGGGGGGGGGGGGGACAGCATTGTATTAAGTGGAGGGGGACAGGGGTGGGATACTGCAGTGTATTAGGGGGGCTGGGGGGAATCAGCATTGTATTAGGGGGAGGGGTGGATCAGAAATGTATTAGGGGAGATGGAAGGGGGATCAGCAGTGTGTTAGGGGGGATGGGAGGGGGATCAGCAGTGTATTAGGGGGGATGGCAGCATTGTTTTGGGGGATGGAAGGGGAGGGGGTCTGCATTGTATTAGAGGGAGGGGGTGATCAGCATTGTATTAGGGGGATGGGGGAATAAGCATTGTATTAGGGGGGATGGGGAGATCAGCATTGTATTAGAGGGATGGGGGAATCAGCATTGTATTAGGCGGAGGGGGGATCAGCATTGTATTAGGGGGAGAGGGGTTCAGCATTGTATTAGGGGGAGGGGGCGATCAGCATGGTATTAGGGGGAGGGTGGATCAGCATTGTATTAGGTGAGAAGGGATCAGCATTGTATTAGGGGGGTGGGAGGGGGATCAGCAGTGTATTAGGGGGATGGGAGGGGGATCAGCAGTGTATTAGGGGGGATGGGAGAGGAAGGGGGTCAGCATTAGGGGAGGGGAGGGAAAAAGCAGTGTATTAGGGGGGGATGGGAGAGGAGGGGAACAGCAGTGTATTAGGGGGGGGCTGTAGTAAATTAGGGGGAGGGAATCTGCAGTGAATTAGTGGGGGGGTCTGCAGTGTATTTGATTAGGGAGTTAGCATTGTATTAGAGCTAAGGTGTGTAGAGGAGTGTACAGGTGTGTAGAGGAGTCTACATGGGTGATAAAGTGGTGTATATGGGTGACAGAGGGGTGATGGGGGTGTAGAGGAGTGTACATGGGTAACATAGGGGCAGGGCCGGACTGGCCTACCGGGAATACTGGAAAATTTCCCGATGGGCCACAGGCCCTGGGGCCGCTTTGAGATGTGGCTGCATTTTTGTCCCCATCCGGCGGGCCGCCAGGGCCGGATCATCATTGGCGCTTATGGAGCGCCTGCTCCGGACCCTGTGCCCGCAGGGGGCACGCGTCACATTAGGGACATCCCTGTGTCCTGATAAATCTTTTCAGGACACAAGGAATGCCCCGGTTACCTCTCTGCGGCCCTGCGTTAACTTCAAAAACGCATGGGCCTCCGGGAGGTAGTGCAAGCAGGGACGTCACTGACATCTCGCGCGTGCACCCATAGTAACAGAGCAGAGCGGAGCAGTGAGGAGGACACACGCGCATGGTAAATGACCAGTGGCACGTCATCTTCAGTGTTCCGACCATCCAACCTCCGGTCCAGGGACCTACTGCTGTGGCCCATAGGCCATAGCAGTAGATTGTGACCCCGGAGTGGGGGTCGGAATACTGAAGTGGGGCAGTAAACAGGCATACAGCCTCCAGCCATACACTGTATATGACTGAAGGCTGAATGTCTGTGGGGGAACTGTACTGCACCTAATGTGGGGGACTATACTGCACCTAATGTGGGGGAACTATACTGCACCTAATGTGGGGGAACTATACTGCACCTAATGTGGGATACTATACTGCACCTAATGTGGGGGAACTATACTGCACCTAATGTGGGGAAAGTATACTGCATCTAATGTGGGGAACTATACTGCACCCAATGTGGGGGAGCTATACTGCACCTAATGTGGGGGAACTATACTGCACCTAATGTGGGGGACAATACTGCACCTAATGTCGGGAACTATACTGTACGTAATGTGGGGAACTATACTGCACCTAATGATGAAGACTATACTGCCAAACTAGTGTGGAGGACTATACTGCCAAACTAGTGTGGAGGGACTATACTGCCAACCTAATGTGGGGAACTATATTGCCAACCTAATGTGGGGAACTATACTGCCAACCTAATGTGGGGGAACTGTACTGCACCTAAGTTGTGGGGGAACTGTACTGCACCTAATGGGGGAACTGTACTGCACCTAATGTGGGGGAACTGTACTGCACCTAATGTGGGGGAACTGTACTGCACCTAATCTGGGGGAACTATACAGCACCTAATCTGGGGGAACTGTACTGCACACCTAATGTGGGGGGATTGTATTGCACACGTAATGTGGGGGAACTGTACTGCACAACTAATGTGGGGGAACTGTACTGCACCTAATGTGGGGGAACTATACTACACCTAATGTGGGGGAACTGTACTGCACACCTAATGTGGGGGAACTGTAGTGCACACCTAATGTGGGGGAACTGTACTGCACATCTAATGTGCGGGGACTTGTACTGCCAACAATAATGTGCGGGGACTTATACTGCACCTAATCTGGGGGAACTACAACCTAATGTGGGGGAACTATACTGCACCTAATGTGAAGGAACTGTCGGGGGGGGGGGGGGCATCATAAAGAAGTGCTCCGTCTTCCAGGCAGCCTTAATCTGGCCCTGACGGGGGGGGGGGGGGGGGAACAACAGCATTGTATTAAGTGGAGGGGAACAGGGGTGGGATACAGCAGTTTATTAGGGGGGGCCGGCGGGATCAGCATTGTATTAGGGGGAGGGGTGGATCAGCATTGTATTAGGGGGGATGGGAGGAGTGATCAGCAGTGTATTAGGGAGATGGCAGCAGGGTTTTTGGGGGATGAAAAGGGAGGGGGGGTCAGCATTGTATTAGGGGGATGGGGGAATAAGCATTGTATTGGGGGATGGGGAAATCAGCATTGTATTAGGGAGATGGGGAAATCAGCATTGTATTAGGGGGATGGGGGAATCAGCTTTGTATTAGGGGGAGAGGGGGATCAGCATTGTATTAGGGGGAGAGGAGATCAGCATGGTATTAGGGGGAGGGTGGATCAGCATTGTATTAGGGGGATGGGAGGGGGATCAGCAGTGTATTAGGGGAATGGGAGGGAGGTCAGCAGTGTATTAGGGGGATGGGAGAGGAGGGGAACAGCAGTGTATTAGGGGGAGGGGATCAGCAGTAGAACAGGGGGAGGGGGGTCGGCATTGTATTAGTGGGGGGTCTGCAGTGTATTTGATTAGGGAGTTAGCATTGTATTAGAGCTCAGGAGGGGAGTCAGCATTGTATTAGAGCACAGGAAAGAGTGGAGGATGGGAAACATCTGACATGGGATTTTGAGATGAGGCATTTTTAGATTATATTATGTAGGGGTCTAAAGTTAGGCAACTTGGGCTGTGGTGATTATATATATTTTTTTATATATTCAAAACATGTTTTATTGAAAGTAAACAGTAAAACAAAAACTCCAGTGCAGCGCATCATGTACAGAAAGTGAATACTGGGTCATATAATATCGACACATAGGCCAAAAGAGCAACAATCATCGCAGAATGGAAAATAACAAATACAGGCCAACATGGTGGGTCAGCAAATCCGTGATTATATATTTTAATTTTATATATATTTGTGGGGAAGGAAATGTAAATAGGTTGAGGGAGAAAGACTAGGGTGATGGGTGTAGAAGAGTGTAGATGGGTGACAGGTGGGTGTAGGGGGTGACAGAGGGGTGGACAAGGGTGACAAAGGGACAGAACAGATGGACATAGGTGACAAGGTTGTGGCCAGTGGGGTGGAGAATGGGGGGTCGGGGGGGTGAACATGGGTGACATAGGGGTGGCCAAGGTGTACATGGGAGACAGGGGGTTAGAAGGGTGGACAAGGGTGACAAGGGGGGTAAAATAAGGGTGGACAGGAGTGACAAAGGGACAGAGGGGAGAATATGGAATGGACATGGGTGACAGAGAGGTAGATGTGGGGAGGGGGGGGTTGGGGGTTGTCAGAAGGGTGGACGGAGATGGTGAACATAGGTAACAGGGGTTGGAAAGGGTTGGCCAAGGTAGACATTGATGACAAGAGGGTGGACTCGGGAGAAATGGGGGTGGACATGGGAGACGGGGGGGAGGGAGTTAACAGGGGTGGACAAGGATGACAAGGGGAATAAAAGAGGGTGGACAGAGGGGTAAAACAATTAATAAAATAATTCAACGCCCCCCCCTTTCAGAATTAAAGGGCATACATTCCTATTACATGATTAACTGTTTTATATATTATAAAAAAATGTGATAAAATATTTTATAAAAAAAAGTATTTAAAATGTACAAAACATTTTATGTAAGAAAAAATAATAATCTAGATCCCAATGTGTTCCTTTATTTATTTATTTTGTGTTCCCTTTTCTTATGTGGTTTCATAATCCCTGAGATAAGTAGTTCTGGCCCTAGAGTGTTAAATATATTAGCGTCTGTAGCATGTATAAGGAGCATGTTATCATACCGGTGTCTTTTTACAGGTGACTGATGCCCGGTGAGAAGGTGAACGTGACATATACCCTCATCAGCTGCAAGAAAGGAACCACGAGACAGGTAATTAATATTTATATTAATTACTGATAACGATCAGGCTAGATGTAAAATCTAGACCTGTAGAGATGTTTTAGTCTCTCCCTTATACATGAAGATATATGTGTTGTTAATAAGTATATCGTCTATGAACAGCTTCTTATATAACACAACCTTGTCTCAGGTACAGAGATTAGCAACATTTATGATCCTTAGTCTCTGTTTTTTATTTGTAGGAATCCCCTTTAACAATATTTTTATTTTTTTTAATCAGAAAGATTTATTAAGGTTTTTGCTTAGTTTTTGACAAAACATAAAAAAACACACATGAACAAATCTAAACAACCACCCATCCTCTTCCCCCCACCCCCACGAATGACACCTACCTCCAGGTTCTTATGACAAATATAAACTAGAGCACCATGTTATAACCCTATGTAGCAGTCGCCAAAAAAGAAAAGAAAAAGATAAGCGTTGGAAGACACATTAGGAGTAGGAGAATATTAAACCAGGCTTTAAGGGAAGGAAATTAAGAAAAAGAAAAATGATGATCGAACAACACGGCCAGGGTTTCTATGGCTATAGCAAAAAGAAAAGGGGACAGGGGACACCCCTGGCGCATGCCTCTACCCAGGGGAAAAGAGTGGGAGAGTAGACCGTTAGTCCTGATTCTGGCCCCGGAGCCGCGTATAACAACTGAACCCATTTCAGAAATTGAAGACCGAAGCCCATATGACGCAAAAGTTTAATATTTGAACACAACAATGAGATTGGTCGGTAAGAACCCACCAAAAGTGAATCTTTCCAGGCTTCAGCAATAGTACTATAATAATGCCTCTGACATAGAAGAAGTTAAGCCCCTCTCAACTTCAGCAGCCTGCAGAACTACTAGTAACTAATGAAGCAGTAAATCACTATATTGTTTAAGATATTCATTGGGTAGCCCATCCACCCCTGATGACTTGGTGATTTTGCAAATTACCCAGGGCCTCCTCCAACTCTCTCAAAGTATGTTCAGGAAGTCTCTCTGGGTCTGCGACAGGGCTGCCACCGGGATAGAGGAAACAAATTGATACACAGTAACATCATCATAAAACAATTTGGAAGAATACGTCTCCTCATAAAAGGAGACCAACACACCAAGAATTTTAGCATCTTCCTGCACCAGAGACCCAGCACCATTGCAGAGAAAGAGAATGGCCATGGACCCCTGCTGCACCCGAATCATATGTGCCAATAAACGGCCATTGCTTTCCCCACTTTCAAAATATTGCTGCTGCTGAAAAAAACCTTTATTATCCGACCATGTGCAGTAGATGTCATCCAGTAGAGTACTCAAAGACTGCCAGCGAACCTGAACAGCACCAGATGGACTCCCAAGGAACTCCCTCTCAGCAGAAAGCACCTGCAATTGCAACAACTCCTGTATTCCTTGATTCTTCAATCTACATGTGGTAATGTCTCTAATAAACACACCCCGGACAAAAGCCTTCAGAGAATCCCAGACTACCCCCAGCGAAGCTGAGCCACAATTAATTTCCAGGAAAGATTCAATATCCGCTACCAGGGTGTGGCCTATTGTGGGTACCTGAAACCAGAAGGGATTAAGATGCCACAAGGACCCCCACAAGAACTGAAGTTAAGGTGTACATGAATAGGAGAATGATCCAATAAATGAAAGGGGAGATATTCCACCAACGCCACCCATGGGAAGAACAGGTCATAACCCAGCGCTAAATCAATACGTGACAGAGTACCATGGGAACTAGAGTAGCAGGAATACTGCCTACCTGCAGAATTGCACCGACTCCATAAGTCAACCCACCCAGCTTCCTCTACAAACCTAGTCAGACCGGTAACAGAAGACTCTATAGGGGCCCCTCTACCCCCAAATTAATCTATGGACGGATTCAAAAGATTATTGAAATCTCCTACCGGAAGAAGGAGCACATCTGGCAGGGAAGAGATAAAGGACACCACCCTCCTTAATACATCACTAGAATATGGGGGAGGGATATATTGCAGCCAATATAAAAGGCACATGGCAAAATTCGCCATAAAGGCACACAAAGCGACCATCAGGGTTAATCAAACTAGAAAAACACTTAATAAGAATATTACTGTGAATAAGAACACTGACAAAAAATTTGCGTGGCGCCCCTACTTAAGTTGAAGAGTAAAGAAAAAAAAAAGGGGAGAGACTCGCAATGCACAATGTGGGGGAACTGTACTGCACACCTAATGTGGGGGAACTGTACTGCACACCTATTGTGGGGGAACTGTACTGCACACCTAATGTGTGGGGACTTGTACTGCCAACCTAATGTGCGGGGTCTTATACTGCACCTAATCTGGGGGAACTACAACCTAATGTGGGGGAGCTATACTGCACCTAATGCGGGGCAATTGTCGGGGAGGGGGGGCATCATAATGAAGTGCTCCGTCTTCCAGGCAGCCTTAAACTGGCCCGGGGGGGGGGACAGCATTGTATTAAGTGGAGGGGGACAGGGGTGGAATACTGCAGTGTATTAGGGGGGCTGGGGGGAATCAGCATTGTATTAGGGGGAGGGGTGGATCAGAAATGTATTAGGGGAGATGGAAGGGGGATCAGCAGTGTGTTAGGGGGGATGGCAGGGGGATCAGCAGTGTATTAGGGGGGATGGCAGCAGTGTTTTGGGGGGATGGAAGGGGAGGGGGTCTGCATTGTATTAGGGGGAGGGGGTGATCAGTATTGTATTAGGGGGATGGGGGAATAAGCATTGTATTAGGGGGATGGGGAGATCAGCATTGTATTAGAGGGATGGGGGAATCAGCATTGTATTAGGCGGAGGGGGCATCAGCATTGTATTAGGGGGAGAGGGGTTCAGCATTGTATTAGGGGGAGGGGCGATCAGCATGGTATTAGGGGGAGGGTGGATCAGCATTGTATTAGGTGAGAAGGGATCAGCATTGTATTAGGGGGGATGGGAGGGGGATCAGCAGTGTATTAGGGGGATGGGAGGGGGATCAGCAGTGTATTAGGGGGGATGGGAGAGGAAGGGGGTCAGCATTAGGGGAGGGGAGGGAAAAAGCAGTGTATTTTGGGGGGATGGGAGAGGAGGGGAACAGCAGTGTATTAGGGGGGGCTGTAGTAAATTAGGGGGAGGAAATCTGCAGTGAATTAGTGGGGGGGTCTGCAGTGTATTTGATTAGGGAGTTAGCATTGTATTAGAGCTAAGGTGTGTGTAGAGGAGTGTACAGGTGTGTAGAGGAGTCTACATGGGTGATAAAGTGGTGTATATGGGTGACAGAGGGGTGATGGGGGTGTAGAGGAGTGTACATGGGTAACATAGGGACAGGGCCGGACTGGCCTTCCGGGAATACTGGGAAATTTCCCGATGGGCCACAGGCCCTGGGGCCGCTTTGAGATGTGGCTGCATTTTTGTCCCCATCCAGCGCCTGCTCCGGACCCTGTGCCCGCAGGGGGCACGCGTCACATTAGGGACATCCCTGTGTCCTGAAAAATCTTTTCAGGACACAAGGATGCCCCGGTTACCTCTCTGCGGCCCTGCGTTAACATCAAAAACGCATGGGCCTCCGGGAGGTAGTGCAAGCAGGGACGTCACTGACATCTCGCGCGTGCACTCATAGTAACAGAGCAGAGCGGAGCAGTGAGGAGGACACACGCGCATGGTAAATGACCAGCGGCACATCATCTTCAGTGTTCCGACCATCCAACCTCCGGTCCAGGGACCTACTGCTGTGGCCCATAGGCCATAGCAGTAGATTGTGACCCCGGAGTGGGGGTCGGAATACTGAAGTGGGGCAGTAAACAGGCATACAGCCTCCAACCATACACTGTATATGGCTGAAGGCTGAATGTCTGTGGGGGAACTGTACTGCACCTAATGTGGGGGACTATACTGCACCTAATGTGGGGGAACTATACTGCACCTAATGTGGGGGAACTATACTGCACCTAATGTGGGATACTATACTGCACCTAATGTGGGGGAACTATACTGCACCTAATGTGGGAAAAGTATACTGCATCTAATGTGGGGAACTATACTGCACCCCATGTGGGGGAGCTATACTGCACCTAATGTGGGTAACTATACTGCACCTAATGTGGGGGACAATACTGCACCTAATGTCGGGAACTATACTGCACGTAATGTGGGGAACTATACTGCACCTAATGATGAAGACTATACTGCCAAACTAGTGTGGAGGACTATACTGCCAAACTAGTGTGGAGGACTATACTGCCAACCTAATGTGGGGAACTATATTGCCAACCTAATGTGGGGGAACTATACTGCCAACCTAATGTTGGGGAACTGTACTGCACCTAATGTGGGGGAACTGTACTGCACCTAATGTGGGGGAACTGTACTGCACCTAATGTGGGGGAACTGTACTGCACCTAATCTGGGGGAACTATACAGCACCTAATCTGGGTGAACTGTACTGCACACCTAATGTGGGGGGATTGTATTGCACACGTAATGTGGGGGAACTGTACTGCACAACTAATGTGGGGGAACTGTACTGCACCTAATGTGGGGGAACTATACTACACCTAATGTGGGGGAACTGTACTGCACACCTAATGTGGGGGAACTGTAGTGCACACCTAATGTGGGGGAACTGTACTGCACATCTAATGTGCGGGGACTTGTACTGCCAACAATAATGTGCGGGGACTTATACTGCACCTAATCTGGGGGAACTACAACCTAATGTGGGGGAACTATACTGCACCTAATGTGAAGGATCTGTCGGGGGGGGGGGGGCATCATAAAGAAGTGCTCCGTCTTCCAGGCAGCCTTAATCTGGCCCTGACGGGGGGGGAGGGGGGGGGGACACAACAGCATTGTATAAAGTGGAGGGGAACAGGGGTGGGATACAGCAGTTTATTAGGGGGGGGGCGGGGGGATCAGCATTGTATTAGGGGGAGGGGTGGATCAGCATTGTATTAGGGGGGATGGGAGGAGTGATCAGCAGTGTATTAGGGAGATGGCAGCAGGGTTTTTGGGGGATGAAAAGGGAGGGGGGTCAGCATTGTATTAGGGGGATGGGGGAATAAGCATTGTATTGGGGGATGGGGAAATCAGCATTGTATTAGGGAGATGGGGAAATCAGCATTGTATTAGGGGGATGGGGGAATCAGCATTGTATTAGGTGGAGAGGGATCTGCATTGTATTAGGGGGAGAGGAGATCAGCATGGTATTAGGGGGAGGGTGGATCAGCATTGTATTAGGGGGATGGGAGGGGGATGAGCAGTGTATTAGGGGAATGGGAGGGAGGTCAGCAGTGTATTAGGGGGATGGGAGAGGAATGGGGTCAGCATTAAGGGGAGGGGAGGGGAACAGCAGTGTATTAGGTGGGATGGGAGAGGAGGGGAACAGCAGTGTATTAGGGGGAGGGGATCAGCAGTATAACAGGGGGAGGGGGGTCGGCATTGTATTAGTGGGGGGTCTGCAGTGTATTTGATTAGGGAGTTAGCATTGTATTAGAGCTCAGGAGGGGAGTCAGCATTGTATTAGAGC
>NW_026608807.1:0-52564 GCF_029499605.1 Hyla sarda | reverse complement strand
ACCGGGGAAGAGTCTGGGCCCGGACGGTCTTCCACTGGAATACTACCGTAAATTTGCGGACGTTCTGATCCCCCACCTCACCTCTGTTTGCGAGGCTTTATTCCGTGGGTCTCCTCTCCCTAAACAGTCCCTTGAAGCACATGTCACTCTCATTCACAAGGAAGGCAAGAACCCAGAAGACTGTGGGAGCTACAGACCAATATCACTTCTGAACTTAGACCTCAAAATCTGGGCTAAACTGCTCTCCTTGAGAATCAAGAGTCATCTTCCCCACTTAGTAGACGTGGACCAGTCGGGATTTGTACCAGGTAGGGAGGGTCGCACGAACACATTGAGACTGCTAACTGCGATCCAACATGCTCACATGAAAAGACTGCCCCTTGTCCTTCTTGGCATTGACGGCATTTGATAGGGTCAATTGGGAGTATATGAAGGAGACACTACACTGCTTCGGATTTCCCCTGCAGTTTATAACAGCTCTTATGTCCCTTTACACACAACCGTATGCTTCGTTGATGGTCAACGATGACATATCCCCCCGTTCTGGATCACAAACGGGACCAGGCAGGGATGCCCCCTGTCCCCAACCATTTTTATACTAACAATGGAAACGCTTTTACAGAGAGTTCGACAGTTGACCAGTATCTCAGGATACAAAACTCCGAGGGGAGAGCTTAAAGCACTAGCCTTTGCAGATGATTTACTATTTCTCTTAAGTGACCCTGCACACGGACTGCCTAGTTTATTAGACCTGTTCGGAGAATTTGGCTCGCTGTCGTACTTTAAAGTAAATGTTTCTATGTCGGAATTATTAAACATTACTCTATCTGCAGCTAAGATTAGGGAGATCGGCTCCCTGTCCCCTTTCCCCTGGGCCAAATCGTCACTCACGTATCTAGGGGTTAAAATACCTAGCTCGCTCACAAGCATTTTTCAACTTAACTTCAAACCCCTACTAGCAGAGATTAAAGAGACATTGGCTGGATATGATCTTCCCCTGATCCTATGGATGGGTAGGAAAAACCTGGGTAGGAAAAACTCAGATGTTAATAAGTGCAGGTCAATGTTTTGATGCCAGATCTGTACTGTTATCTATACTATGATGGAGAAGGCGCTGCTGCGACAGCGACCCCCTCGCCTACCTTTGTTCCTTATCTCTTTGTATTGTGCGTTAATGACTTTAAAATAAAATAAAAACTTGTTTGAAAAAAAAAAGTCTGATGTGTAAGTGAAAAAAAATGTTTACACTAAAATGCTGTTTTCCCCCCAAATTTTACATTTTTGCAAGGGGTAATAGGAGAAAATGACCCCCAAAATTTGTAAGCCCATTTCTTCTGAGTGTGGAAATACCCCATGTGTGGATGTCAAGTGCTCTGCTGGTGAACTACAATGCTCAGAAGAGAAGGAGCGCCATTGAGCTTTTGGAGAGATAATTTGTTTGGAGTAGTAGTCAGGGGCCATGTGCATTTACAAAGCCCCCGTGGTGCCAGAACAATGGACCCCACACATGTGACCCCATTTTAGAAACTACATCCCTCACAGAATTTTAAAAGGAGTGCAGTGAGTATTTACACCCCACTGGTGTTTGACAGGTCTTTGGAACAGTGGGCTGTGCAAATTAAAAATTACATTTTTCATTTTCAAGGACCACTGTTCCAAAAATCTGTCAGACACATGTGGGGTGTAAATGCTCACTGTACCCCTTATCACATTATGTGAGGGGTGTAGTTTCCCAAATGGGGTCACATGTGTGGGGCGGGGTCCATTGTTCTGGCACTATGGGGGCTTTGTAAACACACGTAGCCTTCAATTCCGGACAAAATTTATCTTCAAAAGCCCAATGGTGCTCCTCTCTTCTGAGCATTGTAGTTCGCCCGCAGAGCACTTTCCATCCACATATGGGGTATGTTCTTACTCAGAAGAAATGGGGTTACAAATTTTGGGGGGCTTTTTTCCTATTTTCTGTTTTTTTTACTTTTTTATTTTCCTATCCAACTTTAATGAAAAATTCTTCAAACACCTGTGGGGTGTTAAGGCTCACGATACCACTTGTTACATTCCTTGAGGGGTGTAGTTTCCAAAATGGGGTCATATGTGGGTATTTTTTTTTTTGCGTTTATGTCAGAACCGCTGTAAGATCAGCCACCCTTGTGAAAATCACCAATTTAGACCTTAAATGTACATAGTGCACTCTCCCTCCTGAGCGTTGTGGGGCGTCCGCAGAGCATTTTACGCCCACCTATGGGGTATTTCCGTGCTCAGGAGAAATTGCGTTACAAATTTTAGGGGTATTTTTTTCCTTTTACTGCTTGTGAAAATAAAAAGTATGGGGCAACACCAGCATGTTAGTGTAAACATTTTTATTTTTTTACACAGGCTGGTGCAGCCCCATACTTTTCCTTTTCATAAGGGGTAAAAGGAGAAAAAGCCCCCCAAAATATGTAGTACAATTTCTCCCGATTATGGAAATACCCCATGTGTGGCCCTAAACTGTTTCCTTGAAATATGACAGGGCTCCGAAGTGAGAGAGCGCCATGCGCATTTGAGGACTAAATTAGGGATTGCATAGGGGTGGACATAGGGGTATTCTATCCCAGTGATTCCCAAACAGGGTGCCTCCAGCTGTTGCTAAACTCCCAGCATGCCTGGACAGTCAGTGGCTCTCTGGAAATGCTGGGAGTTGTTGTTTTGCAACAGCTGGAGGCTCCATTTTGGAAACACTGGCGTAAGATACGTTTTTCATTTTTATTGGGGGGAACAGTGTAAGGGGGTGTATATATAGTGTTTTACCCTTTATTATGTGTTAGTGTAGTATTTTTAGGGGACATTCGCACTGGCGGATTACAGCGAGTTTCCCGCTAGGAGTTTGCGCTGTGGCGAAAAATTTGCCGCAGCTCAAACTTGAAACATAAACCCCACTGTAAACTCGCCCGTGTGAATTTTCCCTGTATGTTCACATGGGAGGGCAAACCTCCATCTGTTTCAAAACTACAACTCCCAGCATGTACTAACGGACCGTGCATGCTGGGAGTTGTACTTTTGCAATAGCTGGAGGCACACTGGTTGGAAAACCTTCAGTTAAGTTCTGTTACCTAACTCAGCACTTTCTAACCAGTGTGCCTCCAGCTGTTGCAAAACTACAATTCCCAGCATGTACTGATCGCCGAAGGTCATGCTGGGAGATGTAGTTATGCAACAGCCGGAGGTACGCAACTACAACTCCCAGCATGCCAAGACAGCTGTTTGCTATTTGGGCATTCTGGGATTTGTAGTTGTGCAAAAGCTGGAGGGTCACAGGTTGGAGATCACTGTGCATTGATCTCCAAACTGTGGGCCTCCAGATGTTGCAAAACTACAAATCCCAGCATGCCCAGACTGCAAACTGCTTTGTGGGCATTCTAGGAGTTGTAGTTTTGCAACATCTGGAGGGCTACAGTTTAGAGACCACTGTATATTGGTCTCAGACTGTAGACCTCCAGATGTTGCTAGGCAACTCACCGGCTTTCGTAGGATCCAGGGAGCCGCATCGCCGTCCTCCTCTTCTGCCGCCGATCACCCCTGCCGATCGCCGCCTGCTGCCGCCGCCGGTTAGTGATTGGGCTTCGGTGCCGGACCCTGTCGGTTTCCCCGTTCTGCCCAGCCTACTGTGGGTGGGTAGAAAGGGGAAACTGAAAGTTAACCCCCCTGCCCCCGATCTGCAATTGGTTGTCGCTTCTTGATGACCATTAGCAGGGATAGGAGGGGTGGCACCCCTGCCACCTCACTCCAATCCCTTCAGGGGGATCGTGGGTTTCTTTGACAACCGCGATCCCCTTTATATACCAGTCACCATAGACCTGTATGACCATAGGCGTGCGCAGCCTATTGCATTAGGGTGTGCATCCTAAAGTACAAACTCACGCCGCACGCATGCGTGTATATATATATATATATATATATATATACATACATACATATACATACACACACACACACATACAAACACACAAATACACTCTTGCTTGCATGCACACATACATAAACAGAGAAGACACCACTAGATAAATCCATTGTCCCCGTAGTCATCCAGATAGCCAATACAGATACCAAACATGCAAGAAAGTCCAAGACCACAGCACCAAAATTGGAAAAAAAGAGCTATTATTTATTGGTTCCTCAAAAAAACTTTTGGGGAACTAATAAACTACAGTTCTTTTGCACGTATCAGTTTATAATTTTTTGTGCTGTGGTCTTGGATTTTGTTGCAAACCTGTATACCATATAAGTAATTGTATCCAGGATCATATAAAGGTAGATACCAGCTGTACACAGGATCTGTATACCATATAGGGGATTATAGTTACATCTAGGGACTCACAGGTAACATAATTTCTGATCAGCGATGTCCTCTTTCCTTTTCTTGTGTATCTGGATCAGATTGACATGTCAACTTCTTCCAGGTAAAAACCATCTCTTTAGCATCTGCAGGAAAAACATGTTAGACTCTGCATTTTTCCAGTGCAATGCCCTCTCATAATAAGGAATAGTAGGTACCCCATTAAGTAGGCCTTTCCCCCACCATAGACCCCCTCATTAGATAAATACGTCTGAAAGTAGGTAGGTTGTTAGCTATCTAGATAGGTAGGTAGGCAGGTAAGTAGGTAGCTAGCTACATGGGTAGGTTGCAACTATGTCGGTAGCTAGGTATGTTCATAGCTAGGTTGGTTGTTAGCTAGATAGCTTGTTAAGTGTCTAGGTAGATTGTTAGCTAGCTAAGTAGATAGCCATACAGGTAGGTAGTTAGGTTGCTAGGTAAATAGCTAGGTAGGTAGCAAGGTTGGTTATTAGCAACATAGGTGGGTAGCTAGCTAGGTAGCCAGGTAGGCAATTAGCTAGGTAGGTTGTTAGCTAGCTAGGTAGCCATGTAGTTAGGTTGCTAGGTAGATAGATAGCTAGGTAGGTAGCCAAGTAGTTAGGTAGATGGATAGTTAGGTAGGTAGATATTCAGGTTGCTAGATAGCCAGGTAGATAGTCAGGTAGCCAGCTTGCTATGTAGGTAGCCAGGTAGTTAGATAGCCAGGGAAGTAGGAAACCAGGTAGGTAGGTTGTTAGCTAGATTGGCAGGTAGGAATTAACACTTTTCAGGTTAAAATGATGGGTTTCCCAGTACATTAATAATATAGACACTGATTTGAATAGGGACCTTCCATACAATTAAATATACCTTTTATTATGTTCCAATAAAATATCGACTTACACTACAAAATATACAGGCTGCCACCGATCACCTATGGATTAGGACACATTTATCTTATTGCACTTGAGTATAAGTAGTCTCTCAGGATAAACTCCATATAAAGGGCAAAAACAGTGTATAAAAACACACAAAATATACACACAATTAATTATATATGCGTGACATCACAGGATACACATATGCGGGGGATATTTTCTCCTATTCTGACCCCTATTTTTTATTTCTCCTTATATGTCCTGTATGAGGGGCATTTTTTTGCGCCCCGATCTGTGATTTTTAACGGTTCCATTTTTGTTTCGATGGGACCTTTTGATTGCTTTCTTTTGTCTTTTTGATTAAATTCTGGAGTTGCAGTTAGTTACTAACTACAACTCCCAGCATGCCTTGATACAGCCTGTGGCTCAGCAGCATGTTGGACTATATAGTAGAATATAGTATGGATCAGTGTTTCCCAACCAGAGGTGCCTCCAGCTGTTGCAAAACTGTAACTCCCAGCATGCCCGGACAGCCAACAGCTGTCCAGGCATGCTGGGAGTTGTAGTTTTGCAACAGCTGGAGGCACTCTGGTTGGGAAACACTGGTATAGTATATGGTGCAACATTCTGGTAGTTGGTGGATTGGTTATATAAATACCGGCCAGGTGGCACCCTACTTTAGACTCCTCTGCCCCCTGCCCCTCTGTCCCCTCCTCCTGTACATTTGCTCCTTCCCAGCCCCCTCTGCCACCACTTCTTCGCACTGTTCTGTGACTGTCCCTCCACAGACCCCCTCCTTCACAATCTTTTGATCCCTGACCCCAACAACCACCCCCCCCCCCCCCCACCGCCCTTTTTACCTTTCCGGGCTGCAGATGACATCGGGCGGGCTGTAGATCACATTGGGCGGCTCCTGGTCACGCCTGGCTGCTGCCTTCTGCAGTGGTTTAAGCTCCGAGCTTCCGTCCTGCTCGGAGCAGCCGGGGCAGGGGGGCGTGCCTGCGCACGGAAGTGTGCTACTCCTAAAGTAGCAGTGTCCCCGGCCCGACCTAAGGAACTTGGGACCGGAGGACCTGCCCTGAGTGGGGTCCCTTTCTGCGTGCCAGAGTGGCCCCACTGTTTTACAAATATATTTAAAAAATGGAGGAAGATTTTAAAAAAAGCCGGAGCAGCTGACATCCGGGGCCCAGGCCCCGAATAAAATGACCTAGTGACGCCCCTGAGCCTGGGCTTGATTAGGGTGTGCCCAGGCACACCCGGCACACCCCGTGCGCACGCCTATGTGTATGACCCGGAATCGGCGCAAATCGCCGGTGTAAATACACCGGCGATTTGCAGCGATCGCCGATATGTTGCACGGGATGCCTGCTGAATGATTTCGGCTGGGATCCCGGTCCGGTCCCCGCCCAGCGTGTGGTGGGGATCGGAATTCCCAGGGGCGTATGGATACGCCCTGGGTCCTTAACGATCAAAAACCCAGGGCGTATCCATATGCCCTGGGTCCTTAAGGGGTTAAGGGGTTAATAAAAGTAATAGTAATAATAATAATAATTATACTGTTTCTACCATATCCACTTATCCAGAGATATTATGCTAGAGATATATTGTCATCCTCCATTCCTGGGAATCCACCTCTCCCCTTCTACAGATCTCTGATTCCTTAATCATCCAATAGGGGGGCTTGTTTCCCACTTATGTACAAAAAAATTTCTAGGTGGACAATATCTTCTGTCTCCATTACAAGCTGTATGTCCAATATGGGAAATGTGCCTTGAATTATGCAGCTCCTCGCTCACTTGTTAATGTATCAAGTGACCCAGAGCCCACCACGTGGAGGTGGCTGCATTTCGGGCTCCTCCCCACCCCCACCCCCAACCATATGCAGACCTTGTGTGACCCAATCAGCATCTTGTTAAATTGGTTCACATTGATCGTCAATGGCCTTTGCTGTAATACTTCTTAGCTTTGTATGTAGGAAGTAAAATGGCATCTTGAATGTGGTCATCATGCCGGTTAGTGTGCGGTTGGCCATGGCCCATGCTCCAACCCACACATTGGATACATAATTGGACCACTTCAGTTTGCTTTTAGCATATTGCCAAGTCCGCTGCAGCCAAGACACTTTGGGCTCCGAGGCATCTTCAGAGGTTGTTGGTAAATCCATCTGGTTATCCGCCATGGTGACTGTCACATGATCGCTGTGCCTGGATTCATGTGGGTCTGAATTGTCACCTAAAGCCATGTCAATAGCCACATCTGCTCGCTGACCACGGTGCTTAATCTTCTTCCCAGGTATTTTATGGATCTCATAATATGGTGGAGTGACCTTATAATGATATAGGTTAGTATACCGCCAAAGGAAACTCGTCACGTAATGTATGAGACACACGACAGGCACCGATAGAACTGGGATATCTGCAAAATAGCAAAAGTATACAATATATTAGACCTATATTCATTCATTTATTTATGTATATATATGTAAATTGATATATTCACACATATAATATATATGTATAAAAATTTATTATTTATATATTATTAATCAAATATTATTATTTCAGAGTAGCTTCCCATGTTTTCTTTTAGAAGGCAAAATACTTAAAACATTGATTCACAAACTAAAATCATTTATCTCACAGGAGTAAACCTTTTCCTAATTGCTGTAAGAGACTTAAAGGAGTACTCCGCCCCTAGACATCTTATCCCCTATACAAAGGATAGGGGATAAGATGTCTGATCGCAGGGGTCTCGCAGCTGGTACCTCAGCAATCTCTGTGCAGCACCCAGCATTCGTTCACAACACTGGGTGACAGGGTCATAATGTCACGGCCACGCCCCTCGTGACATCACGCCACACCCCCTCAATGCAGCCACCACACCCCCTCCCATAGACTTACATTGAGGGGGCGTGGCCCTGACATCACGACCCCGGGGGCAGCAGAGTACCCCATCAAAGCCACCCAGGATAGACTGTACAAGAGAACATCAGTAACTTTACTGCACTCTACTATATTAACTTTACACTAATACATTCATGTTAAATCCATTTATAAACTGAAATTTTGGAAGTTTTCATTATTCCTACCTCTTAGCTTCATGGTCACCGTCCTTACAGGATCCTTTTGCCTAAATAGACAAAATTCTCTTCAATTTGCAAAATAAGCGCAGGTCTAGTAGGAGAACGTGTTCACCCGCCGAACCGAGGAAATAAGTGTTAGGGATTGGATTCTACCCTGGAGAAAGTCTCTTTGATGTGTGATGTCACAGCAGATGACATCACGTGTATGTGTATCCATTGTAATGGCTGTACTGTACTTTACTTACACTATGTACAGTTATACTGGGGGTTTACAAAGGATTTGAAGATTACAGCTTTAACCCCTTCAGGGTCACAGCCCTTTTTGGTCTTGAGGACACAGGAAATTTTCATTTTTACCTTAAAATTTTTTCCTCCTCCCCTTCTAAGAGCCATAAATCTTAAAATGTTCAACCTAAAGACCAATATGAGGGTTTATTTCTTTTGCAACCAACTGTACTTTGTAATGAAGCCTTTCATTTTAACATAGAATATATGGTACTATAAAAAATATATATATATTATTTGCGACAGGAAATTGAGAAGAAAACCGCAATTTTGCAACTTTTGATAGTTTTTGTTTTTACACAATGAACTGTATGATAACACCGACATGTTCTTTTTATACTGCGGGTCAATGCTTGGGTAAACACTTTACTATTTTTGTACTGCTTCAAAAAATATAAATATATATCAAACTTTTTAAACAATATAAGTATGTTTTAAACTGTATGAGGGCTAAGTTTTTTGCTGTATTCATCCCTGTATATGGAAAAATAAAAAAGTTATAGAGGCCAGAAGAGGACAATTTTAAACCTACTAATTTTGGTGCAAAAAATTACAAGTGTAACAACTCCATAGATGATCTCTCTGGTCAGATTGGTGTAATTGGGGTAGATATAAATCTAATAAGAGAAGACATGAAAAAAAGGGGGTGGGCATGCCCAGAGGGGGTTGTGATGGTTTCCTTTTCTTTTTTATTTATTTTTTTATTTCTCCTCTGCTTTCTTTATTCTTTCCCAATGGTTAGGATGCCTAGGCGTTGCTCTTTCCCATCCCCTCTGTTGTGTTGCAGAATAAGGTAAACAAAATTAAGATTCTCGCATGGAACGTTGGGGGATTAGGGGACAATGTTAAGAGGATGGCAGTAATGAGGGTAGTAAGAAACCACCTCCCGTGTGTGGTGGGCTTGCTCGAGACACACCTTACGGGGGACACGGTGCACCTCCTGGGAAGAAATTGGTGGGGTAATAGCTACCACTCCTTTTTCTCTTCTCACTCAAGGGGAGTTTCGGTTCTCTTTCATAGGCGTATAAAATGGGAGCTGTTTGGGAAGAGGGTGGATGAGTATGGGCGATTCATCTTTTTACATGGCAATATGGATGGTTTGATTTGTGTTCTAGCATTTGTTTATGTCCCTCCTCCTTTCTCCTCAGATATTTTGATTAAGCTTTTGGATTTTTGTGTAGGGAAGGACTGTCCTATGTTCCTGCAGGGAGATATAAACTGTGTAAGCTCAGAGGAAATGGATAGACTTCGTATGCAGGGAGCAGTTAGAAGTACGGGGGTGTCCCCATTGGCTAAAATCTGCACAGAGTTCGGATGGAAGGATATTTGGAGGATGCAAAATCCGGAAGCTAGAAAGTATTCTTGCTGGAATAAAACCAGCCGAACTCTGTCCAGAATAGATACATGTATTGGTAATCCCCAAAGCTGGGATAAAATAAGCCAGATTCCTTATCTCACTCGCTGCCTGTCTGACCACGCAGCGATAGAGATAAATATTATTACGGGAGGGTTGCCCTTGGAGGGTTTGTTAAAAATTAACGCACACTGGTTTACACTTATAGATAATGGAGGGATATTAAAGAGTCTTGTAGAGTACTTTAGGAACAACTGGGGGACAGCGAGTGACCAGATGGTATGGGAAGCGGGGAAGGCGTTCCTCAGGGGAGAGTTAATAAGAGCAATTAAAAGAAAGAAGCGGGAGTTTAGGAGTAGGGAGGAAGAGCTGAGGAAGAATTGTTTGAAGAACAACAAGTACGGAACCCCACGGAGGAAGGTAAAAGTAAGTGGCAGGAGTGCCAGGATGCCCTGGACGGCTATCTGTTAAGTAAAAGTAAGAGCAAGTCCCTTTTCCAGGGACACCAGAGACTGGTAGAGGCGGGTACCTCAAATAAGTTTCTGATGTCACTGGTGAGGTAGCAGAGAGCCTCTCCAGGGCCTCAGAGAATTATAGGGAGGGAAGGTAAGGAATGTGTGGGAAGGAAAGAGGTTCTTAGAAAATTTGGAGAATATTACAAGGAATTATATACATCAGAAATAGAGAAAGAAAGTAAAGAAATAAAAAAGTACCTACAAGTAATAGGGCTCCCTCAAATCCCGAGTGAAGTTAGGGAGGAAATGGAGAATTCAGTAAGTGTGGGGGAATTAGAACATGCTCTTAAAAAAACACGGGGTAATACCACCCCTGGGAGTGATGGCCTCCCTTTTGAGGTATACAGAAGATACAGTAGCTGCCTGTTACCAGCATTAGCCTGAGTTTTGTCCTCTAGTGGGAAGGGATTAGGGTTGCCACTTTCTATGAGGGAATCCATTATAATCCTATTGTTGAATGAAGGGAAGAGTGAGGAGGAGATGGGCTCGTATAGGCATAAAATTTATCAGTGTGTTTTTGTTTTTTTGTAACACAATTTTGTATGCATTTTTTTGAGCAAATAAAAAAGGAGAAGAAAAAAAAAGTTATAATAAGTAAAACAAAATCAAACCTTAATAAGCTGGGTATCAATTTAATTGTATGGATCTACAGAAAAAATATAAGGTGTAATTTTTACCGAAAACTGCACTGTGTACAACCGTAAGCCCCTAAAAAAAATTTCAAAATGGCGTTTGTTTTTTTCAATTTTGCCCAACAAATATTTTTTTTCTAGCTTTGCCGTAGATTTTGTGGTGAAATTATTGATGTAATTACAAAGTACAATGTGTAGTGCAAAAAAAAACAGCCCTTATAGGAGTCTGTGTTATGATTTTAGGAAGGTGAGGAGGAAAAAACTAGCGCAAAAATGAAAACCTGTGGTCCTGAAAGGGTTAAAAAAAATATATATTTTTTTCATTGTCACTGCACCTGCACTCACATTTAACCCATGGACATGTTTTATTCATATGGTTATGCTTGTACTGGCACTTAATCTGTGATTTGCTGTTTTTATCGGTACCACATTTGCGTATATGTGATTTTTGATGCCTTTTTTTTAATTAACTTTTTTATTTTTTTTCCGGGATGTGATCACAAATCAGCATTGGACTTTGTTATTTTTACGTTTTATGCCGTTCACTGTATGGAATCATTAATGTTATATTTTATCATTCGGACTATTCTCGACATTGCTATACCAAATATGTTGATTTATTTTATTTTTTTTACAAATTTGTATTTGTAAAATGGGAAAAGAGGGGGAATTAATTTTTTTTATTGGAGGAGGTAATTATTCCCATTATTAAACTGTAACAGTTAATAGCTATCTTTTGATTTTTAACCTGTTGGGGACAAAGGGCGTATGCATACGCCCTTGCATCCTGGTACTTAAGGACGAAGGGCGTATCCATACGCCCGTGGGAATTTCGGTCCCCGCCACGGGCCGGGTGTGGACCGGACCGGGGTGACTGCTGATATCTATCAGCAGGCACCCCGTGCAAATGCCCTTGGGGGGTCATTAGACCCCCCCCATGTCGGCGATCAGCGCAAATCTCAAGTGAATTCACACTTGCGATTTGCGCCGATTCCGGGTCATCACAGGTCTATGGTGACCCGAAATAGAAGGGGGATCGCGGTAGTCTAAGAAGGGATAGGAGTGAGGTGGCAGGGGTGCCACCCCTCCTATCCCTGCTATTGGTGGTCTAGACGTGACCACCAATAGCAGATCGGGGTGGAGGGATTTACTTTCGTTTTCTTCGTCCTGCCCACCCACAATAGGCGGGGCAGGACGGGGAAACAACGGGACCAAACGCCGAAGGTTCACTTACCCCTCTGGAGGCTGCGGGCGATGGTGATCGGCGGGCGGCGACGGAGATCGGCGCGGGCGGTGGGCGGCAGAATAAGACGGCTCCCTGGATCCTACAGAAGCCGGTAAGTTGCCTAGCAACATCTGGATGGCTACAGTCTGAGACTCTAGCCCTCCAGATGTTGCAAAACTACAACTCCCAGCATGCCCAGACAGCTGTTTGCTGTTTGGGCATGCTGGAATATGTAGTTTTGCAACAGCTGGAGGGCTGCAGTTTAAGACCACTATATAGTGGTCTCTAAACTGTATCCCTCCAGATCTTGCAAAACTACAACTCCTAGCATGCTCAAACAGCTCTTTGCTGTCTGGGCATGCTGGGATTTGTAGTTTTGCAACATCTGGAGGGTCACAGTTTGGAAATCACTGTGCAGTGGTCTATAAACTGTAGCCCTCCAGATGTTGCAAAACTGCAAATCCCAGCATGCTCAAACAGCAAACAGCTGTCTCACCATGTTGGGAATTGTAGTTGCGTAACCTCCAGCTGGTGCATAACTACATCTCCCAGCATGCCCTTCGGTGATTAGTACATGCTGGGAGTTGTAGTTTTGCAACAGCTGGAGGAACACTGGTTGGAAAATACTGTTTAACAGAACCTAACTGAAGGTTTTCCAACCAGTGTGCCTCCAGCTGTTGCAAAACTACAACTCCCAGCATGCATGGTATGTCAGTACATGCTGGGAGTTGTAGTTTTGCAACAGCTGGAGGCACACTGGTTGGAAAATACTGTTAGGTAACATAGCCTAACTGAAGGTTTTTAACCAGTGTGCCTCCAGCTGTTGCAAAAGTACAACTCCCAGCATGCACGGTATGTCAGTACATGCTGGGAGTTGTAGTTTTGCAACAGCTGGAGGCACACTGGTTGGAAAATACTGTTAGGTAACATAGCCTAACTGAAGGTTTTCCAACCAGTGTGCCTCCAGCTGTTGCAAAAGTACAACTCCCAGCATGCACTGTCAGTGCATGCTGGGAGTTGTGGTTTTGAAACAGCTGGAGGTTTGTCCCCCCATGTGAACGTACAGGGTACATTCACACGGGCAGGTTTGCAGTAAGTTTCCTGCTTCAAGTTTGGTCTGCGGCAAATTTTTCGCCGCAGCTGAAACTCCTAGCGGGAAACTCACCGTAACACGCCAGTGTGAATGTACCCTAAAAACACTACACTACCACATAATAAAGAAAAACAATACATATACACCCCCTTACACTGTCCCCCCCCAATAAAAATGAAAATCGTATTGTACGGCAGTGTTTCCAAAACGGAACCTCCAGCTGTTGCAAAACAACAACTCCCAGCATTTCCGGACAGCCACTGACTGTCCACGCATGGTAGGAGTTAAGCAACAGCTGGAGGCACCCTTTTTGGGAATCACTGGCATAGAATACCCCTATGTCCACCCCTATGCAATTCCTAATTTATTCCTCAAATGCGCATGGCGCTCTCTCACTTCAAATCCCTGTCGTATTTCAAGGAAACAGTTTAGGGCCACATATGGCGTATTTCCGTAATTGGGAGAAATTGCACTACAAATTTTGGGGGGCTTTTTCTCCTTTTACCCCTTATGAAAAGGAAAAGTTGGGGGTTACACCAGCCTGTTAGTGTAAAAAAAAAATGTTTACACTAACATGCTGGTGTTGCCCCATACTTTTTATTTTCACAAGCAGTAAAAGGAAAAAAAGCCCCCCAAAATTAGTAAAGCAATTTCTCCTGAGTGCGGAAGTATCCCAGATGTGGGCGTAAAACGCTCTGCGGATGCACAACAAGGCTCAGGAGTGAGAGCACACCATGTACATTTGAGGCCTAAATTGGTGATTTGCACAGGGGTGGCTGATTTTACAGTGGTTCTGACATAAATGCAAAAACCTAAATACCCACATATGACCCCATTTTGGAAACTACACCCTCCACGGAACGTAACAAGGGGTATAGTGAGCCTGAACACCCCACAGGTGTTTGACGAATTTTCATTAAATTTGGATGGGAAAATGAAAAAAAAAAATGTTTTCACTAAAATGCTGGTGTTACCCTAAATTTTTCATTTTCACAAGGGAAAATAGGAAAAAAGCCCCCCAAAATTCCTAACCCCATTTCCTCTGAGTAAGAACATACCCCAAATGTGGATGTAAAGTGCTCGGCAGGCGCACTACAATGCTCAGAAGAGAAGGAGCGCCATTGGGATTTTGAAGAGAAAATGTGTCCGGATTTGAAGGCCACATGAGTTTTTACAAAGCCCCCATAGTGCCAGAACAATTGACCCCCCCCACATGTGACCTCATTTTGGAAACTACACCCCTCGTGTAATGTAATAAGGGGTACAGTGAGCATTTACGCCCCACATTTGTCTGACAGATTTTTGGAACAGTGGTCCGTGAAAATGAAAAATTGTATTTTTCATTTTCACAGTCCACTGTTCCAAAGATCTGTCAAATGCCAGTGGGGTGTAAATACTCACTGCATCCCTTATTACATTCTGTGAGGGGTGTAGTTTCCAAAATGGGGTCACATGTGGGGGGTCCATTGTTCTGGCACCACAGGGGGCTTTGTAAACGCACATGGCCCTTGACTACCAT
Source organism: Hyla sarda (assembly GCF_029499605.1). Taxonomy (NCBI): domain Eukaryota; kingdom Metazoa; phylum Chordata; class Amphibia; order Anura; family Hylidae; genus Hyla; species Hyla sarda. Next base: position 37,648 of record NW_026608807.1, on the reverse strand, counting down.
CCCAAATGAATTCTCTTTCCAAAAGCTCAATGGCGCTCCTCCTCTTCTGAGCATTGTATTTCGCATGCAGAGCATTTTACGTCCTAACATGGGGTATTTCCATACTCAGAAGAGATGGGGTTACAAATTTTGGGGGGCATTCTCTCCCATAACCCTTTGTAAAAATTGTAAATTTGGGGAAGAAACAGCACTTTAGTGGAAAAATTTACACATCTGATTTTAACGAAAAGTCGTCAAACACCTGCGTGGTGTTATGGCTCACTGGACCCCTTGTTATGTGCCTTGAGGGGTGTAGTTTCCAAAATGGTGTGCCATGTGGGGTTTTCTGCTGGTGTTCTGGCACCATAGGGCCTTCCTAAATGTGACATGCCCCCCAAAAACCATTTCAGCAAAATTCACTCTCCAAAATGCCATTGTTGCTCCTTCCCTTCTGAGCCCTCTACTGCACCCGCCGAACACTTGACACACACATATGAGGTATTTCCTTACTCGAGAGAAATTGAGTTACAAATTTTTGGAGGCTTTTTCTCCTATTACCAATTGTAAAAAAAAACTGGGTCTACAAGAACATGCTAGTGTAAAAAATTAAGATTTTGAATTTTCTCCTTCACTTTGCTGCTATTCCTGTGAAACACCTAAAGGGTTAACAAACTTACTGAATGTCATTTTGGATACTTTGAGGGGTGCAGTTTTTATAATTGGGTCATTTGTGGGGTATTTCTAATAGGAAGGCTGTTCAAATCCACTTCAAACCTGAACTGGTCCCTGAAAAATTCCGATTTTGAAAATTTTGTGAAAAATGTGAAAATTGCTGCTGAACTTTGAAGCCCTCTGATGTCTTCCAAAAGTAAAAATATGTCAAACTTATGATGCAAATATAAAGTAGACATATTGTATTTGTGAATCAATGTATAATTTATTTGGAATGTCTATTTTCCTTACAAGCAGAGAGCTTCAAAGTTTTAAAATTGCAACATTTTCAAATTTTTCATCAAATTTTTGAATTTTTCACCAAGAAATGATGCAAATATCGACAAAAATTTACCACTACCATAAAGTAGAATATGTCATGAAAAAACAGTCTCAAAATCAAATTTATAAGTAAAAGCATCCCAGAGTAATTAATGCTTAAAGTGACAGTGGTCAGATTTGCAAAAAATGCTCCCTTTTTTAGGGTTATAATGGGCTCCTTCCCCAAGGGGTTAATACTGATCAGTAATATCGACAATCTACTTCTCTGGTCTCAAGATCTCTGGACCGAGCGCACTACAATGCTCAGAAGAGGAGGAGCACCATTGAGCTTTTGGAGAGAGAATTTGTTTGGAATGGAAGTCAGGGGCCATGTGCGTTTACAAAGCCCCCCGTGGTGCCAGAACAGTGGACCCCCCACATGTAACCCCATTTTGGAAACTACACCCCTCACAGAATTTAATAAGGGGTGCAGTGAGTATTTACACCCCACTGATGTTTGACAGGTCTTTGGAACAGTGAGCTGTGCAAATGAAAAATTGCATTTTTCATTTTCACGGACCACTGTTCCAAAAATCTGTCAGACACCTGTGGAGCGTAAATGCTCACTGCACCCCCTATTACAATATGTGAGGGGTGTAGATTCCAAATTGGGGTTACATGTGGGGTTACACTTTACATCCACATATGGGGTATGTTCTTACTCAGAAGTAATGGGGTTACAAATTTTTGGGGGCATTTTTTTTCCTATTTTCCCTTGTGAAAATGAAAAATTTAGGGTAACGCCATCATTTTAGTCAAAAAATGTTTGTTTTTTCATTTTCCCATCCAACTTTAATGAAAATTCTTGGTTGTTAAGGCTCACTATACCCCTTATGTTCCGTGCGGGTTGTAGTTTCCAAAATGGGGTCACATGTAGGTATTTATTTTTTTGTGATTATGTCAGAACCGCTGTAAAATCAGCCACCCCTGTGCAAATCACCAATTTAGGCCTCAAATGGTCATGGTGCGCTCTCATTCCTGAGCATTGTTGTGCGTCCACAGAGCATTTTACACCCCACATATGGGGTATTTCCGTGCTTTTCCTTTTACCACTTGTGAAAATAAAAAGTATGGGGCAACACCAGCATGTTTATTTTTTTATACTAACAGGCTGGTGTAGCCCCCAACTTTTCCTTTTCATAAGGGGTAAAAGGAGAAAAAGCCCCCCAAAATTTGTAGTGCAATTTCTCCCAAGTACGGAAATACCCCATACGTGGACCTAAACTGTTTCCTTGAAATACAATAGGGCTCCAAAGTGAGAGAGCACCATGTGCATTTGAGGAATTAATTAGGGATTGCATAGGGGTGGACATAGGGGTATTCTACACCAGTGATTCCCAAACAGGGTACCTCCAGCTGTTAATAAACTCCCAGCATGCCTGGACAGTCAATGCTGGGAGTTGTTGTTTTGCAACAGCTGAAGGCTCCGTTTTGGAAACACTGCTGTACGATATATTTTTCATTTTTTTTGTTTATTGGGGGGGGGGGCAGTGTAAGGGGGTGTATATGTAGTGTTTTACCCTTTATTATGTGTTAGTGTAGTGTAGTGTTTGTAGGGTACATTCACACTGGTGGGCGTTTATGGTGAGTTTCCCCGCTAGGAGTTTGCGCTGCGGCGAAAAATTTGCCGCAGCTCAAACTTGAAGCGGAAAACTCACTGTAAACTCGCCTGTGTGAATGTACCCTGCATTCTGGGCGTTGTACTTTTGCAACAGCTGGAGGCACACTGGTTGGAAAACCTTCAGTTAGGTTCTGTTCCCTAACTCAGTATATTCCAACCAGTATGCCTCCAGCTGTTGAAAAACTACAACTCCCAGCATGTACTGATCGCCAAAGGGCATGCTGGGAGATGTAATTATGCAACAGCTGGAGGTACGCAACTACAACTCCCAGCATGCCGAGACAGCTGTTTGCTGTTTGGGCATGCTGGGATTTGCAGTTTTGCAACATCTATAGGGCCACAGTTTAGAGACCACTGCACAGTGATCTCCAAACTGTGGCCCTCCAGATGTTGCTAGGCAACTCACTAGCTTCCGTAGGATCCAGAGAGCCACATCGCCATCCTCTTCTGCCGCCGATCGCCACCCGCAGCTGCCGCTGACAGGTGAGTGTACTTCGGTGCCGGTCCCTGTCGGTTTCCCCGTTCTGCCCTGCCTATTGTGGGTCGGCAGAACGGGGAAACCGAAAGTTAACCCCCCCCCCCTCGCCCCAATCTGCTATTGGTCGTTGCTTCTTGATGACCAATACCAGGGATAGGAGGGATAGGAGGGGTGGCACCTCTTCCCTTCAGGGTGATCGTGGGTGTCTTGGACAACCGCGATCCCCCTTATATTCCAGGTCACCATAGACCCCCCTGGGCATTTGCACGGGATGCCTGCTGAATGATTTCAGCAGGCATCCCGATCCCCGCACGGTGGGGCCTGGAATTCCCAAGGGGCGTATGGATATGCCCTGGGTCCTTAATGATCAGAAACCGAGGGCATATCCATACGCCCTGGGTCCTTAAGGGGTCAAAGGGGTTAAAAATAAATAATTAATTTTTTATGGTCACTGAACTTTTAACCCCTGGACATGTTGTATTCATATAGTAATTGCTTGTATGGGCACTGGTAATCATGGAATATTGTGTGAGATGCTCCGCCAGAATTTTCCATGAAAATTTGGTTCCAAACTCAGCATATTTGACGCAAAAAAAAAAGTGTAGCGAAAATGAACTCTCGTATTTTAACCCCTTAAGGACTGAGCCCTTTTTCACCTTAAAGGGGTACTCCGCCCCTAGACATCTTATCCCCTATCCAAAGGATGGTGGAAAAGATGTCAGATCGCTGGGGTCCCACTGCTGGGGACCCCCGGGATCTTCGCTGCGGCACCACGCTATCATTACTGCACAGAGCGAGTTCGCTCTGCGAGTAATGACGGTCAATACAGGAGCTGGAACATCATGATGTCACGGCTCCGCCCCCTTCTGACGTCACAGCTCCACCCCCTTTGTGATGTCACGGCCCGTCCCCTCAATACAAATCGATGGGAGGGGGCGTGGCGGTTGTCATGCCCCCTGCCATAGACTTGCGTTAAGAGGGCAGGTCGAGATGTCACAAGGGGCGGAGCCATGACGTCACGCTGCTCCGTCCCCTATATTGCCCGTCATTACACAGAGAGCGAATTCGCTCTGTGCATTAATGATAGCGTGGTGCCGCAGTGGCGATCCCGGGGGTTCCCAGCAGTGGGACCCCGGCGATCTGACATCTTATCCCCTATCCTTTGGATAGGGGATAAGATGTCTATGGGCGGAGTACCCCTTTAAGGACTCAGCCCTTTTTTGCAATTCTGACCACTGTCACTTTAAGCATTAATAACTCTAAGATGCTTTTACCAATTATTCTGATTCCAAGACTGTTTTTTCGTGACATATTCAACTTTAACACAGTGGTAAATTTTCATCGTTACTTGCATCCTTTCTTGGTGAAAAATCCCCAAATTTCATTCAAATTTTGAAAATTTTGCATTTTTCTAACTTTGAAACTCTCCGCTTTTAAGGAAAATGGATATTGCAAATAAATTATATATTGATTCACATATACAGTATGTCTACTTTATATTTGCATCATGAAGTTGACATGTTTTTACTTTTGGAAGACATCAAAGAGCTTCAAAGTTCAGCAGCAATTTTCACATTTTCCACAAAAATTTTCAAAATCTGAATTTTTCAGGGACCAGTTCAGTATTGAAGTGCGTTTGAGGAGTCTTCTTATTAGATATACCCCATAAATGCCCCCCTTATAAAAACTGCACCCCCCCCCCAAAGTTTCAGTTTCACAGGAATAGCAGCAAGGTAAAGGAGTAAATATTAATTTTTACACTTGCATGTTCTTGTAGACCCAGTTTTTGAAATTTTACTAAGGGTAAAAGGAGAAAAAGCCCCCCAAAATTTGTAACCCAATTTCTCTCGAGTAAGGAAATACATCATATGTGGATGTCAAGTGCTCTGTGGGTGCACTACAAGGCTCAGAAGGGAAGGAGCGACAATGGGATTTTGGAGAGTGTTTGTGAAATGGTTTTTAAGGGGTGTGTCACATTTAGGAAGCCCCTATGGTGCCAAAATATCAGAACCCCCCCCCCCCCACATGGCATACTATTTTGGAAACTACACCCCCCAAGGAATGTAACAAGGGGTCTGCTGAGCCTAAACACCTCACAGGTGTTTGACGACTTTTCGTTAAAGTCGGATGTGTAAATGCATTTTTTTTTTCACTAAAATGCTGGTTTTCCCCCAAATTTTACATTTTTACAAGGGGTTATAAGAGAAAATGCCCCCCAAAATTTGTAATCCCATCTCTTCTGAATATGGAAAGACCCACTGTGTGGATGTCAAGTGTTCTGCTGGCACACTACAATGTTCAGAAGAGAAGAAGTCACATTTGGCTTTTGGAAAGCAAACTGTGCTAAAATTGTTTTTGGGGGGCATGTTGCATTTAGTAAGCCACTATGGTGCCAGAACAGCAAAAAAAAAATAAAAATAAATAAATAAATAAAACACATTGCATACTATTTTGGAAACTACACCCCTCAAGGAACTTAACAAAGCGTACAGTGAGCTTTAACACCCCACAGGTGCTTTACAAATTTCTGCTAAAGTTGGACGAGAAAATTTAAAATTTGATTTTTTTCACTAAAATGATGGTGTAAGCCCAAATTTTTCATTTTCACAAGGGGTAATTGGAGAAAAAGCCTCCCAAAATTTGTAACCCCATTTCTTCTGAGTATGGAAATACCCCATATGTGGATGTAAAGTGCTCTGCGGGCGAACTACAATGCTCAGAAGAGAAGGAGCGCCATTGAGCTTTTGGTGAGAGGATTTGGTTGGAATAGAAGTGGGAGGCCATGTGTGTTTACAAAGCCCCCCTGGTGCCAGAACAGTGGGACCCCCCCCCCCACATGTGACCCCATTTTGGAAACTACACCCCTCTTAGAATTGAATAAAGGGTGCAGTGAACATTTACACCTCACTAGCATTTGATAGATCTTTGGAACAGTGGGCAGTGCAAATAAAAATATAACATTTTAAATTTTCACGGAACACTGTTCCAAAAATCTGTCAGACACCTGTGGGGCGTACATGCTCACTGTACCCATTATTACATTACATGAGGGGTGTAGTTTCCAAAATGGGGGTCACATGTGGGGAGGGGGGGGGTCCACTGTTCCGGCACTATGGGGGATTTGTAAACACACATGGCCTTCAATTTCAGACACCTTCTCTTGCCAAAAGCCCAAGGTTACTCCTTCTCTTCTGAACATTGTAGTTCTCCCGCAGAGCACTTTACATCCATATATGGGGTATGTTCTTACTCAGAAGAAATAGGGTTACAAATTTTGGGGGGCTTTTTTCCTATTCTCCCTTGTGAAAATGAAAAATGTAGGGTAACACCAGCATTTTAGTGAATTTTTTTACATTTTTTTATTTTCACATCCAACTTTAACGGAAATTTGTCAAACACCTGTGGGATGTTAAGGCTCACTATGCCACTTGTTACATTCCGTGAGGGGTTTAGTTTCCAAAATGTCACATGTGGGAATTTATTGTTTCGCGTTTATGTCAGAACCGCTGTAAAATCAGCCACCCCTTTGCAAATCACCAATTTAGACCTCAAATGTACATAGTGCGCTCTCACTCCTGAGCCTTGTTGTGCGCCCACAGAGCATTTTACGTCCACATATGGGGTAGTTCTGTACTCAAGAGAAATTGCGTTACAAATTTTGGGGCTCTTTTTTTCCTTTTACCGCTTGTGAAAATTTAAAGTATGGGGCAACACCAGCATGTTAGTACGCCCCAACTTTACCTTTTCATAAGATGTAAAAGGAAAAAAAGCCCCCCAAAATTTGTAACGCAATTTCTCCCGAGTACGGAAATACCCCATATGTGGCCTTAAACTGTTTCCTTGAAATACCACAGGGCTCTGAAGCAAGAGAGCACCATGCACATTTGAGGCCTAAATTGGGGAATTGAATCCGCCACAAAAATACCCTATGGCAGTATTTCCCAAACAGGGTGTCTCCAGCTGTTGCAAAACTCCCAGCATGCCTTGACAGCCAGTGGCTGTCCGGCAATACTGTGAGTTGTTGTTTTTCAACAGCTGGAGGCTCCGTTTTGCAAACAGTGCCGTACAAGACCTTTTTTTTTTTATTGGGGGGGGGGGGGGGGGGCACTGTGTAGGCTTATGTAATATATTACTTTTTATTTTGTGTAGTGTAGTGTTTTTAGGGTACATTCACACAGGCAGAGGTTTACAGTAAGTTTCTCGCTGAGAGTTTGAGCTGCTGCGGAAAATTTGCCACATCTCAAACTTGCAGCAGAACGCGTAGTAAACCTGCCAGTGTGAATGTACCATGTACATTCACATGGGGGGGGACCTCCAGCTGTTGCAAAACTACAACTCCCAGCATGCACTGACAGACCATACATGCTGGGAGTTGTAGTTATGCAACAGCTGGAGGCACATTGGTTGCGAAACACTGAGAGTTTGTTACTTTACTTTAGTGTTTCACAACCATTGTGCCTCCAGCTGTTGCAAAACTAGAACTCCCAGCATGTACAGTCTCTCAGTGCATGCTGGGAGTTGTATTTTTGCAACAGTTGGAGGCACACTGGTTGCAGAACCCTGAGCAAAACTGCAACAATCAGCATGCATTGACAGCCGAAGGGCATACTGAGAGTTGTAGTTTTGCAACAGCTGGTGGCACACTGCTACAAATCCCAGCATACCCTCTGGTAGTCTGTGCATGTTGGGAGTTGTAGTTATGAACAACTGGATGCTCACTTTTTCATAGAAAAAATGTGCCTCCAGCTGTTGCATAACTACAACTCCCAGCATGCACAGACTACCAAAGTGCATGCTCCTGTCGCCGCCACCGATCCTGAGGGGACACCCGCCGGACCAGGGAAAGGTAGGAGACCCCCGCCTGCGCCGATCTCCGCTCCGATCGCTGTCCCCAGCAAGTCCGTGATTGATCGGTCGTTCCGACCCATCAATCACGTGATCGTGAGGTGGCACCAGTGCCACCTCACTCCTGCTGAGTAAGGGTGAATGGGGCTGTCTCGGACAGCCCCAGTCACCCATTTTTTCCGGGTCACCAGAGACCCGATTGACACGGAATAACTGCAAATCGCTCGTCTGAATTGACGAGCGATTTGCGTCGATCGCCGATATGGGGGGGGGGGGACCTCTGCACCCCCCTGGGCGATATGCCGGGATGCCTGCCGAACGATATCAGCAGGCATCCCCGTCCGGTCCCTGCCCAGCCAGCGGCAGGGGCAGGAAGAACGCAGGGTGTACCCATACGCCCTGAGTCCTTAAGGACTCGGAAACGGGGGCATATGGATATGCCCTGCGTCCTTAAGGGGTTAATATTTTCAAAGCAGCACAAGAGACCTTTAAAAATGTGAGGAGAAAAAAAATGGCGTGATTAATATCGCTGGATAAGAAATTACAGTAATTTTTTGATATCTCACCCAATGTGAACTGAACTCAACCCACTTGTAAGTCTGAGTTTACCTGCTACTACATTGAGATGTGTTGACTGGGGTGTTGCAGTATGTAGCAGGGTCTGGTGGTATAAACCCTGGGGGCAAGATATTGTTAACCCCTTAGTGTTCGTGACGCCAGGATGTGGTTATTCCGGTATGGTAACCGCTGTCAACCAACCCAAAAATGGTTTGTAATAAAGAAATGTCCACAGCAAGGATTCTGAATAAACTGGAACTTTTACTTAAAATGTTTAGGGAACAGTCTTTACAATTATGCAGTTCCTTCAGAGGCAACCGGGACACAGGATACCTCGCAGGCTTGCTTGGACTTGCTATTATTGAGATATTGAGGCAGACCACTGTGCTACTAATATATTCCTTAGCTGAGGAGTAGTCACTGGATTTGTAGAGATAATTGTAACTCACGTTTTAGAAGTGGCTGTGTTTCTTTAGGCTTTGGCCTAGATGAGATGAATTTGCAGTATACAGGACTTTGTGCTTCCTAATGAGTCCAAGAGATAAGAGAGAGAGAGAATAGAGACTTCAGCCCCTTATATACTAGGGGGCAGGACTAAAGCCCATTGGTTGCTAATGCCTGGGTTTCCTGTGCCCATGGAACTCTGAGCATATCAAATGACAGTAGATCACATGACCAAGGAAGGTACTATACATTTTATACAAACTGTACAACTTTATACATATGAATAATAGATACACATAATGAATATACACTGCATTTATATGAGACAACAAGGGGGGAGCCCTGCAGGAGAGCCCTATGGACCTAAGAGACTCTTCCTGAGGGGACAGTTCCTGTACCAGGACACCACAAACCCCCTTGGTTAATGCGCAAACCCCCTTGCTTAGTGGCCCTCAATGTCTGTCCCTTTAGGGAGAGGAGCGAATTGGGCCATTGGGTCGTATGCAGTCCTGAAGCATTTAATTAGAACGTTCAATTTCAGGCTGATGAACGAGAAAATAATAAAGTGTAGAGTCTCTGTACACATTAAAATGTCCATACATGCGCTGTTACTTGGGAACAGGATGACATTGGTTAACTTTAGTACTTGCTGGATATACAGAACCATTTAATGGTCGAGACAAGGTTCCTTAACCCCTTCAGGACCAAGCCCATTTTGGCCTTAAGGACCGGAGCGTTTTTTGCACATCTGACCACTGTCACTTTAAACATTAATAACTCTGGAATGCTTTTAGTTATAATTCTGATTCCGAGATTGTTTTTTCGTGAAATATTCTACTTTAACATAGTGGTAATTTGTTGTCGATACTTGCATCCTCTCTTGGTGAAAAATCTGTAAATTTGATGAAAAATTAGAAAATGTTGCATTTTTCTAACTTTGAAGCTTTCTGCTTGTAAGGAAAATGGATATTACGAATACATTTTTTTTGGTTCACATATACAATATGTCTACTTTATGTTTGCATCATAAAATTGATGAGTTTTTACTTTTGGAAGACACCAGAGGGCTTCAAAGTTCAGCAGCAATTTTCCGATTTTTCACAAAATTTTCAAACTCGATATTTTTCAGGTACCAGTTCAGGTTTGAAGTGGATTTGAAATATTAGAAATACCCCATAAATGACCCCATTATAAAAACTACACCCCCCAAAGTATTCAAAATTACATTCAGTCAGCGTTTTAACCCTTTCGGTGTTTCACACGAATAGCAGCAAAGTGAAGATTTGAAAAAATTCACAATCTTCATTTTTTACATTCACATGTTCTTGTAGACCCAATTTTTGAATTTTTACAAGGGGTAAAAGGAGAAAATTTTTACTTATATTTGTAGCCCAATTTCTCTCGAGTAAGCACATACCTCATATGTCTATGTAAAGTGTTCGGCGGGCGCAGTAGAGGGCTCAGAATGGAAGGGGGACAAGGGGATTTTGGAGAGTACGTTTTTCTGAAATGGTTTTTGGGGGGCATGTTGCATTTAGGAAGCCCTACCATTTTGGAAACTAGACCCCTCGGGGAATGTAACATGGGATAAAGTGAGCCTTTATACCCCACAGGTGTTTCACGACTTTTGCAAATGTAAAAAAAAAAAAAAAAAAAAAAATTACCTAAAATGCTTGTTTTCCCAAAAATTTTACATTTTTAAAAAGGGTAATAGCAGAAAATACCCCTAAAAATTTGAAGCCCAATTTCTCCCGATTCAGAAAACATGCCATATGGGGGTGAAAAGTGCTCTGCTGGCGCACTACAGGTCTCGGAAGAGAAGGAGTCACATTTGGCTTTTTGAAAGCAAATTTTGCTCTGGGGGCATGCCGCATTTAGGAAGCCCCTATGGTGCCAGGACAGCAAAAAAAAAAAACACATGGCATACTATTTTGGAAACTAGACCCCTCAGGGAACGTAACAAGGGGTTAAGTGAACCTTTATACCCCACAGGTGTTTCACGACTTTTGCGTATGTAAAAAAAAAAAATGCTTGTTTTCCCAAAAATTTTACATTTTTAAAAAGGGTAAAAGCAGAAAATACCCCCCAAAATTTGTAACACAATTTCTCCCGAGTACGGCGATACCCCATGTGTGACCCTTAACTGTTGCCTCGAAATACGACAGGGCTCCAAAGTGAGAGCGCCATGCGCATTTGAGGCCTAAATTAGGGACTTGCATAGGGGTGGACATAGGGGAATTCTACGCCAGTGATTCCCAAACAGGGTGCCTCCAGCTGTTGTAAAACTCCCAGCATGCCTGGACAGTCAACGGCTGTCCGACAATACTGGGAGTTGTTGTTTTGCAACAGCTGGAGGCTCCGTTTTGTAAACAGTGGCGTACCAGACGCTTTCATTTTTATTGGGGAGGGGAGGGGGGCTGTGTAGGGGTATGTGCATATGTAGTGTTTTTTACTTTTTATTTTATTTTGTGTTAGTGTAGTGTAGTGTAGTGTTTTTAGGGTACAGTCGCACGGGCGGGGATTCACAGTAGTTTCTATGCAACCAGCAGATGCATCACTACAACTCCCAGCATGCACTTTAGCTGTGTGTGCAAGCTGGGAGTTGTAGTTATACAACAGCTGAAGGTACACTTTTCCATAGAAAAAATGTGCCTCCAGTTGTTGCAAAACCATAAGTCCCAGCATGCCCATAAGGGAATGCTGGGAATTGTGGTGGTCTGCCTCCTGCTGTTGCATAACTACAGCTCCCAGCATGCCCTTTTTGCATGCTGGGAGCTGTTGCTAAGCAACAGCAGGAGGCTGTCACTCACCTCCAACGATCCACGCCGCACAGGTCAGTCCCTCGTCGTCGCCGCCGCTGCTCCTGGGGCCCCGATCCCAACATTGACACCGGGGATCGGGGTCCCCAGCACCCGGGGTGCACGTCCCGCACTCGCTCACGTCCTCCGGAAGAGGGGCGGAGCGGGTTGCGGGAGTGACACCCGCAGCAGGCGCCCTGATTGGTCGGCCGGTAATCCGGCCGACGAATCAGGGCGATGGTGAGGTGGCACCAGTGCCACCTCACCCCTGCAGGCTCTGGCCCCGATCAGCCAGTAATTCCGGGTCATCGGGTCACTGGAGACCCGATTGACCCGGAATCGCCGCAGATCGCTGGACTGAATTGTCGCCGACATGGGGGGCATAATGACCCCCCTGGGCGATATGCCGGGATGCCTGCTGAACGATTTCAGCAGGCATCCGGCTCCGGTCCCCAACCGGCTAGCGGTGGGGACCGGAATTCCCACGGGCCTATGGATACGCCCTCGGTCCTTATGGACTTGGAATGCAAGTCGTATCCATACGCCCTATGTCCTGAAGAGGTTAAGAACACAACCATGAATATGGTAACATTACTTTTACATTTTCCAACAATACCTTTATTTTAATTTTTTTTTATTTTTATTTTTGTAGAGATATACCTACATATTATTATGCATCTCTAATGACTATGCACATATTATTAGTACTATTACATTTCACTGACTGACAATCTTACGGACATTTCACTGCTATACACTGTATGGTATGCATGATGTCTGCAATGCTTATTCATACTTGACATTATCTCAATGTTGTTGTTGTGTTTTTTATTTTTATTTTTTATAGACATTTAACCCCTTAAGGACCAAGCCCATTTTCACCTTAAGGACCAGAGCGTTTTTTGCACATCTGACAACTGTCACTTTAAGCATTAATAACTCTGGGATGTTTTTTCGTGATATATTCTACTTTAACATAGCGGTAAAATTTTGTCCATACTTGCATCCTTTCTTGGTGAAAAATTCCAAAATTTCATGAAAAATTTGAAAATGTTGCAATTTTCAAACTTTGAAGCTCTCTGCTTGTAAGGAAAATAGGCATTCCAAATAAATTATATATAGATTCACATATACAATATGTCTACTTTATGCTTGCATCATAAAGTTGACATGTTTTTACTTTTGGAAGACATCAGAGGGCAGCAATTTTCAAATTTTTCACAAAATTTTCTAAATCTGAATTTTTCAGGGACCAGTTCAGTTTTGAAGTGGATTTGAAGGGCTTATTAGAAATACCCCATAAATTACCCCATTATAAAAACTGCACCCCTCAGCGTATTCAAAATGACAATCAGTAAGGAAGTTAACCCTTTAGGTATTTCACAGGAATAGCAGCAAAGTGAAGGAGAAAATTCAAAATCTGCATTTTTTACACTCGTATGTTCTTGTAGACCCAGTTTTTTTTTATCTTTATAGAGGTAAAAGTAGAGAAATCCCCCCAAAATGTGTAACCTAATTTCTCTCAAATAAGGAAATGCCTCATGTGTGTATGTCAAGTGTTCGGTGGGCGCAGTAGAGGGCTCAGAAGGGAAGGAGCGTCTATGGTATTTTGGAGAGTGAATTTGTTTGGAATGAAGGTCGGGGGTCATGTGCTTTACAAAGCCCCCCTTGGTGCCAGAACAGTGGACCCCCCCCCCACATGTGACCCTATTTTGGAAACTACACCCTTCAAGGAATGTAATAAGGGGTGCAGTGAGCATTTACACCCCACTGGCCTTTGACAGGTCTTTGGAACAGTGGGCTGTGCAAATGAAAAATTAGATTTTTCATTTTTGCGGCCAACTGTTCAAAAAATCTGTCAGACACCTGTGGGGTGTAAATGCTCACTGCACCCCTTATTACATTACATCACCTCAAATGTACATGGCACTCTCACTCCTGAGCCTTGTTGTGCACCCACAGAGCATTTTATGTCCACATATGGGTTATTTCCAACAGCTGAAGGCACACTGGTTTCAAAACACCTAGTTTGTTACTTAACTCAGTGTTTCCCAAAAAAGGGTTCCTCCAGCTGTTGCAAAATTACAACTACCAGCATGCCCAGACCGCCGAAAGACATGTTGGGAGTTAGTTTTGCAACATCTGGAGGGTCACAGTTTGGTGACCACTGTGCAGTGGTGTCCAAGCTGTAGCCCTCCAAATGTTGTAAAACTTCAACTCCAAGCATGCCCAAACTGTCCAGGCATGCTGGGAGTTGTAGTGCTGCAAAATCTGAAGGGCCACATGTTACAGAATTACAACTCCCAGCATGCCTGGACTGTCTGGGCATGCTGGGAGTTGTAGTTTTTTAACATCTGTAAGAGCACAGTTTGGACACCAATGCACAGTGGTCTCCAAACTGTGGGCCTCCAGATGTTGCAAAACTACAACTCCCAGCATGCCCAGACAGCCTTTGGCTGTCTCGGCTTGCTGGGAGTTGTAGTTTGGCAACTCCTGGAATGCAGCAGTGAAGATCACTTACCGCTGATCTTCACAGCTCCGTCCGCCGGTCCCGCACTGTCTGTCCGGTACCGCCGCGGGTCCCGCTGTGATCGCTGGCCCCGTGACATGATCACTGGTCCCGGGACATGATTGCTGGTCCCGGGACCCTCCGCCATCTTCCCCCCACTCTGCCCCGACATTTAGGGGCGGGGCAGAGCGGGGATTTCACCTTTAACCTCCCGCCCCCCTCCTGCCATTGGTCGCTAGTCCTAACGACCAATGGCAGGGGTTTAGGAGCGAGGTGGCAGCTGCCACCTAGGTCCTATCCCTTCAGGATGATCGGAGCGGTCTCTGACTGCTCCGATCATCGTTATTTTCTGGGCGATCGGGTCACCAGAGACCCGATCAGCCCGGAACCCCACAAGTCCTTGTCATTAGTCAGTCACTAACTGACTGACTAATGACAACGATCTGCAGCCGGGGACCAGTCTGATTGGTCCCCTGCTGCATAGTGTCATCGGTCAGCTGTCCAGGACAGCTGAGATGACGTTTCTATCACCATGCCAACGGACATGGTGATAGAAAATGTATTGGACGTGTATACACGTCCATTTGCGTTAAGTCACAGAAAAAATGGACGTGTATACACGTCAATTTGCGGGAAGGGGTTAATATTATAACACTGGTTATTTCTGCTGTTATACACTGGTTGAGGATTGGGTTGCCTGAGGCTTTCTGCCCAATGCTTTGGCTGCTAGGGTCTATCGGTACTACACACTTACCCCAAGAACACTTTATTCTAGATAACATTTACACATTCTGTTACCTTACTTTTTTGTGTGCACGTGCATTCTCCACAGGAATACATTCTGGCCAGTAAAGTACCCTGGATACGCAGAGACAAGAAGAAATAGCATTAGTTGCATGACATTTAGTGCATAACAGTGGTATGGACTGGCATAAGACAGGTCACAGTCCCTAATAAACCTTTAATTGGATGTGTGAGATACGTGGTTTTGTGTGATTTCTGTGTACTAAACTTGTAGATGTACACTAATGGAGTTCTGTGTGTACTGAATTTTATGTGTACTGAATTTATAAGTACTTTTAATGAAGTCAGTCTTGGTATCTGATTTATTAGGCGTTAGTGGAAAGGTGGTTTTCTTGTTTCTCCCAGTGGAGCTGGGACAGCACCTGAGTAGAATCACTATAACACCGCTCTATAATTTTGTAGTCATGTACAGTAAACCATTTGTTACGCCGAGCGCTCCGGGTCCCCGCTCCTCCCCGGAGCGCTCGCATCATCCTCGCATTTGCAACGCCCCGGTCAGACCTGCTGACCGGGTGCGCTGCAATACCTCTCTCAGCCGGGATGCGATTCGCGTTGCGGGAGGCGCCCGCTCGCGATGCGCATCCCGGCTCCCGTACCTGACTCGCTCTCCGTCGGTCTTGTCCCGGCGCGCGCGGCCCTGCTCCTTAGGGCGCGCGCGCGCCGGGTCTCTGCAATTTAAAGGGCCACTGCTCTTGTCTACTCCCTTGTACCGCGCCTATCTTCAGCAGTCAGAGAGGTTGAGCCGTTGCTGGTGGATACGACCTGGTTGCTACCGCCGCTGCAAGACCATCCCGCTTTGCGGCGGGCTCTGGTGAATACCAGTAGCAACTTAGAACCGGTCCACCAGCACGGTCCACGCCAATCCCTCTCTGGCACAGAGGATCCACCTCCAGCCAGCCGAATCGAGACAGTAGATCCGGCCATGGATCCCGCTGAAGTCCCACTGCCAGTTGTCGCCGACCTCACCACGGTGGTCGCCCAGCAGTCGCAACAGATAGCGCAACAAGGCCACCAGCTGTCTCAACTGACCGTGATGCTACAGCAGCTACTACCACAGCTTCAGCAATCATCTCCTCCGCCAGCTCCTGCACCTCCTCCGCAGCGAGTGGCCGCTTCCGGCCTACGATTATCCTTGCCGGATAAATTTGATGGGGACTCTAAGTTTTGCCGTGGCTTTCTTTCGCAATGTTCCCTGCACTTGGAGATGATGTCGGACCAGTTTCCTACTGAAAGGTCTAAGGTGGCTTTCGTAGTCAGCCTTCTGTCTGGGAAAGCTCTGTCATGGGCCACACCGCTCTGGGACCGCAATGACCCCGTCACTGCCTCTGTACACTCCTTCTTCACGGAGATTCGAAGTGTCTTTGAGGAACCTGCCCGAGCCTCTTCTGCTGAGACTGCCCTGCTGAACCTGGTCCAGGGTAATACTTCTGTTGGCGAGTACGCCATCCAATTCCGTACTCTTGCCTCCGAATTATCCTGGAATAATGAGGCCCTCTGCGCGACCTTTAAAAAAGGCCTATCCAGCAACATTAAAGATGTGCTGGCCGCACGAGAAATTCCTGCTAACCTGCATGAACTTATTCATCTGGCCACCCGCATTGACATGCGTTTTTCCGAAAGGCGTCAGGAGCTCCGCCAGGATATGGACTTTGTTCGCACGAGGCGTTTTTTCTCCCCGGCTCCTCTCTCCTCTGGTCCTCTGCAATCCGTTCCTGTGCCTCCCGCCGTGGAGGCTATGCAAGTTGACCGGTCTCGCTTGACACCTCAAGAAAGGACACGATGCCGCATGGAGAATCTGTGCCTGTACTGTGCCGGTACCGAACACTTCTTGAAGGATTGTCCTATCCGTCCTCCCCACCTGGAAAGACGTACGCTGACTCCGCACAAAGGTGAGACAGTTCTTGATGTCAACTCTGCTTCTCCACGCCTTACTGTGCCTGTGCGGATATCTTCCTCTACCTTCTCCTTCTCTACTATGGCCTTCTTGGATTCCGGATCTGCAGGAAGTTTTATTTTGGCCTCTCTCATCAACAGGTTCAACATCCCGGTGACCAGTCTCGCCAGACCCCTCTACATCAATTCTGTTAACAATGAAAGATTGGACTGTACCGTGCGTTACCGCACGGAACCTCTCCTAATGTGCATCGGACCTCATCACGAAAAAATTGAATTTTTGGTCCTCTCCAACTGCACTTCCGAAATTCTTCTTGGATTACCGTGGCTTCAACGCCATTCCCCAACCCTTGATTGGTCCACAGGAGAAATCAAGAGCTGGGGTACTTCTTGTTTCAAGGACTGTCTTAAACCGGTTCCCAGTACTCCCTGCCGTGACCCTGTGGTTCCCCCTGTAACCGGTCTTCCTAAGGCTTATATGGACTATGCTGACGTGTTTTGCAAAAAGCAAGCTGAGACTTTACCTCCTCACAGGCCTTATGACTGTCCTATTGACCTCCTCCCGGGTACTACTCCACCCCGGGGCAGAATTTATCCTCTGTCTGCTCCAGAGACTCTTGCCATGTCAGAGTCAGAGGAAAATTTAAAAAAGGGGTTTATCCGCAAATCCTCCTCTCCTGCCGGAGCTGGATTTTTTTTTGTGTCCAAAAAAGATGGCTCCCTACGTCCTTGCATTGATTACCGCGGACTTAATAAAATCACGGTAAAGAACCGCTACCCCCTACCTCTTATCTCGGAACTCTTTGATCGCCTACAAGGTGCCCACATCTTTACCAAACTGGACTTAAGAGGTGCTTATAATCTCATCCGCATCAGGGAGGGGGACGAATGGAAGACTGCATTTAACACCAGAGATGGACACTTTGAGTATCTGGTCATGCCCTTTGGCCTGTGCAACGCCCCTGCCGTCTTCCAAGACTTTGTTAATGAAATTTTTCGTGATCTCTTATATTCCTGTGTTGTGGTTTATCTGGACGATATTCTGATTTTTTCTGCCAACTTAGAAGAACACCGCCAGCATGTCCGCATGGTTCTTCAGAGACTTCGAGACAATCAACTTTATGCCAAAATGGAGAAATGTCTGTTTGAATGTCAATCTCTTCCTTTCCTAGGATACTTGGTCTCTGGCCAGGGACTACAAATGGACCCAGATAAACTCTCTGCCGTCTTAGATTGGCCACGCCCCTCCGGACTCCGTGCTATCCAACGTTTTTTGGGGTTCGCCAATTATTACAGACAATTTATTCCACACTTTTCCACTATTGTGGCTCCTATCGTGGCTTTAACCAAGAAAAATGCCAATCCCAAGTCCTGGTCTCCCCAAGCGGAAGACGCATTTAAACATCTCAAGTCTGCCTTTTCTTCTGCTCCCGTGCTCTCCAGACCTGACCCATCTAAACCCTTCCTATTGGAGGTAGATGCCTCCTCAGTGGGAGCTGGAGCTGTCCTTTTACAAAAAAATTCTTCCGGGCATGCTGTTACTTGTGGTTTTTTTTCTAGGACCTTCTCTCCGGCGGAGAGAAACTACTCCATCGGGGATCGAGAACTACTGGCCATGAAATTGGCGCTTGAGGAATGGAGGCATCTGCTGGAGGGATCAAAATTTCCAGTTATCATATACACTGATCACAAGAATCTCTCCTATCTCCAGTCTGCCCAACGGCTGAACCCTCGCCAGGCCAGGTGGTCGTTGTTCTTTGCCCGTTTTAACTTTGAAATTCATTTTCGCCCTGCCGACAAGAACATTAGGGCCGATGCCCTCTCTCGTTCCTCGGATGCCTCGGAAGTAGAGCTCTCTCCACAACACATCATTCCTCCTGACTGTCTGATCTCCACTTCTCCAGCCTCCATCAGGCAAACTCCTCCAGGGAAGACCTTCGTTTCTCCACGCCAGCGTCTCGGGATTCTCAAATGGGGACACTCCTCCCACCTCGCAGGCCATGCGGGCATCAAAAAATCCTTGCAACTCATCTCTCGTTTCTATTGGTGGCCGACTCTGGAGACGGATGTTGTTGATTTTGTGCGGGCCTGTACTGTCTGTGCCCGGGATAAGACTCCTCGCCAGAAGCCTGCTGGTCTCCTTCATCCTCTGCCTGTCCCCGAACAGCCTTGGTCACTGATTGGTATGGACTTTATTACAGACTTACCCCCATCCAGTGGCAACACTGTTGTTTGGGTGGTCGTTGATCGATTTTCCAAGATGGCACATTTTATTCCTCTTCCTGGTCTTCCTTCAGCGCCTCAGTTGGCAAAACAATTTTTTGTACACATTTTTCGTCTTCACGGTTTGTCCACGCAGATCGTCTCGGATAGAGGCGTCCAATTCGTGTCTAAATTCTGGAGGGCCCTCTGTAAACAGCTCAAGATTAAATTAAACTTCTCTTCTTCTTATCATCCCCAATCCAATGGGCAAGTAGAAAGAATTAACCAGGTCCTGGGTGACTATTTACGGCATTTTGTTTCCTCCCGCCAGGATGACTGGGCAGATCTTCTACCATGGGCCGAATTCTCATACAACTTCAGAGTCTCCGAATCTTCTGCTAAGTCCCCATTTTTCGTGGTGTACGGCCGTCACCCTCTTCCCCCCCTCCCTACTCCCTTGCCCTCTGGTTTGCCCGCTGTGGATGAAGTGACTCGTGATCTTTCCACCATATGGAAAGAGACCCAAAATTCTCTTTTACAGGCTTCATCCCGCATGAAAAGGTTTGCCGATAAGAAAAGAAGAACTCCCCCCATTTTTGCTCCCGGAGACAAGGTATGGCTCTCCGCTAAATATGTCCGCTTTCTTGTCCCCAGTTACAAACTGGGACCACGCTATCTTGGTCCTTTCAAAGTCTTGTGCCAGATTAACCCTGTCTCTTACAAACTCCTTCTTCCTCCTTCTCTTCGTATTCCCAATGCCTTCCATGTCTCTCTCCTTAAACCACTCATCATTAACCGCTTCTCTCCCAAACTTGTTTCTCCCACTCCTGTTTCCGGTTCTTCTGACGTCTTCTCCGTGAAGGAGATTCTGGCCTCCAAGACGGTCAGAGGGAAAAAAAATTTCTTGGTGGATTGGGAAGGCTGTGGTCCAGAAGAGAGATCCTGGGAACCTGAGGACAACATCCTAGACAAAAGTCTTGTCCTCAGGTTCTCAGGCTCCAAGAAGAGGGGGAGACCCAAGGGGGGGGGTACTGTTACGCCGAGCGCTCCGGGTCCCCGCTCCTCCCCGGAGCGCTCGCATCATCCTCGCATTTGCAGCACCCCGGTCAGACCTGCTGACCGGGTGCGCTGCAATACCTCTCTCAGCCGGGATGCGATTCGCGTTGCGGGAGGCGCCCGCTCGCGATGCGCATCCCGGCTCCCGTACCTGACTCGCTCTCCGTCGGTCTTGTCCCGGCGCGCGCGGCCCCGCTCCTTAGGGCGCGCGCGCGCCGGGTCTCTGCAATTTAAAGGGCCACTGCGCCACTGATTGGCGCAGCTGGCTTAATTAGTTTGTTCACCTGTGCACTCCCTATTTATACTTCACTTCCCCTGCACTCCCTCGCCGGATCTTGTTGCCATTGTGCCAGTGAAAGCGTTTCCTTGTGTGTTCCTAGCCTGTGTTCCAGACCTCCTGCCGTTGCCCCTGACTACGATCCTTGCTGCCTGCCCTGACCTTCTGCTACGTCCGACCTTGCTCTTGTCTACTCCCTTGTACCGCGCCTATCTTCAGCAGTCAGAGAGGTTGAGCCGTTGCTGGTGGATACGACCTGGTTGCTACCGCCGCTGCAAGACCATCCCGCTTTGCGGCGGGCTCTGGTGAATACCAGTAGCAACTTAGAACCGGTCCACCAGCACGGTCCACGCCAATCCCTCTCTGGCACAGAGGATCCACCTCCAGCCAGCCGAATCGTGATACCATTTACATTTTATTACATTTTAGGTGAACATAACTTTTGTTGCTTGTAGGCACAAAGGTTAAATACCAGCAGCAAATAATTAAGATGGTCAGGTTAAATTTACCTGATATTTTTGAGTGCCAAATAGTGCACAAAATATATATTACTTTTATCACATATACAATAACGTGCATGTAAGGCTCAGCAATCCACCTACATTATGGAGTCTTTGGTTAGGATCATGGCTATAGCTGGGCACAAGACTTAATAGGATCTCCTAGGGCAAGGAGTCTCTCGGCCAGAGCCGGGCACAAACTTACGAAAATGGTTACTTTACAAATGGTGAAACTTCTTTGCACAGTCCTGCCAGGCACTTGACTTGAACTGTTGCGGATAATGATAACCTGAAACAATAAAGAAGGTATTAGTGTACCACACATTTAGTAGAATGCAAAAAATTTGAAATTGGTTCTTCTTGCTTCCCAACCTCGCCTGTCGGTGTGCTTCCTGCTTTGTGATATATATCTGGGAGCACGAGGTTGGGTTTCCCTCCAGGCTACATTGGTCAGCCAGGACTGTGTTATGGTCGGATTAACATTGACCACCACATTGACTTCAGAGACTGATGCCGCTGGTACAGCTGTAGGTGCCAGCTGGTTCGGCCACACTTCCTTAGGTGGAGTAGGCCACGGCACATCGGTCGGTGCGTGCTGATTAGGCCTCACCTCCGGCGTGGAGTAGGCCTAGGCACATAAGTTGGTGCCCGTTGGTTAGGCCTCACCTCCTCTGGGGGAGTACGCCTGGGCACATTTTCTGTAAGTGAAGATTCAGGACTGGACCTCCTCATAAATTTACACAATAAAAACCAGACTAAATAGCCATAAAGGATGCATACCCAATATCATATAATGCAAGTAAATGTAAACTTTATTATAACACATATGACACAAAGCAAGGAAAACACTCTAAAAACACTTAAAAAGGCTCAGAAGAGCCACACTACAACAGTGGGACGAATTATGGTCACCACAGGACATGGGAAGAAACATGAAAGGGATCCCTCCTGTCACTCACCAAATAAGTAACAATAAAACACAAATGACAAAAAAGTAGTGGACAGTCAACAAACTGTGCATGCCAGTCCCCAAATGGTAAATGGTACAATGCGATGAATGTTACTCAGGGAAGCAGGTGCAAGAATGTAATACTCAGTACACTAATATACAAACACAGTGGACGATCCACAGACGGAGGAAGGAGGGAAAGTGTCCCAGTAAGCCCATGTCCAATAAAGAAGCCCATTTGTCATTGCCCTTTTTTGTCATTTGTGTTTTATTGTTACTTATTTGGTGAGTGACAGGAGGGGTCCCTTTCATTTTTCTTCCCATGTCCTGTGGTGACCACAATTGGTCCCACTGTTGTAGTGCGGCTCTTCTGAGCCTTTTTAAGTGTTTTTAGAGTGTTTTTCCTTACTTTGTGTCATATGTGTTATAATAAAGTTTACATTTTCTTGCATTATATGATATTGGGTATGCATCCTTTATGGCTATTTAGTCTGGTTATTATTGTGCTTATTGTTTTATGAGCCAGATAGCACCCTTTTGTGTTATGCTTTACATTTAGCTTGAGCCTCCCCCCTTTTTTCCTTTTCTCTCTCTCCTCATAAATTTAGGAGCCATGATGGGCGCCTCGGACAAATACATTTCTTCTTCCACCTTATCGGCCGAATTCAATGGGGATCTATGTCCCAGTCGTCCGACGGAAAATACGTAAAGGGTATTTGAGTGGGATTCTTGGGCCTGGTTATGGCTGCCGCCCATTCTCCCCGCAGACTTTTTACCGGGGTATATTCCACTATCTCCCCTGCTTCTAAGGAGTGGAGTGCTGGAGGCAGGCAGTCCCGCTGAACGACTTTCCTATTTACTAGCATGGTACCTCCATGCTGGCAGTCTTGGAGGGTGCCAAAGCCACGTACTTTATCAAATTTTATAACTGTGGCGAGTCGGCGCTCCAAGGGTGGCTCACCCACTTGTGGATAGTCCAACTTGCTTATATAGAGGGCTTCCAGCCTTTTAGTATCCTGCTGCTGCTCTACTTGTACTTCATAGGGCAACTGCTTAGGCCCATACCTCTCTCTGTGCTGGGCTTTTAATTTCTCAATGATGCTGGCTATTTCGGCCTCTCTGCGGGCTCTCTCAGCCTGTACTGTGGGAACTGGTGGATGGGACTTCCCTGGCAGGGGAAGGACATGGTCCCACAAGAACGGGACAAACTCTGGCTCGTCGCCGAACACCCATTGAAGGAGAAGGGGTGACTGTGAGCGTGCTCTAACTGGAACAGACTTCTGCCCTGGGGGTTCCCTGTCGGGGCTGAAGGCGTAGAAAATGCGGCCTCGGCCGGCGTACTTACATCTGACTCCTCGGTTGCAATCTCCGCCCAGGATCTGTGGCGAGGGAACAATCTCACCGGCGATGCTGCTGCTGAAGACTGTGGTGATCCCCTTTTTGGGGTAGCTTGCCATTCATCGTCCTCTGGAAGCGGGGGCAGCTTGCAGGCCTCCTCGGCCCCAAGGGGCAATTGCTGCAAATGGTCAGCTAGGTCATGGAACAGCTGCGCTGCAGCCACTGTAACTTTCCGCTGCTCCGCAGCCATCTTGTTGCTCTCTTCACGTGCTCTGGTGGGCTGCGCCATGTCTGTACACCTCTCTGCCATTTCCGGACTGAAGAGGGATGGCCGCATGGTGCCTTTTATAAGAGGCTTCAACAAAATGCCGGCCGGAAGGACGTCATTGGTGCAGCTCTGACTTCCTGTCCCACAGGAAGTCAGACAACAGTTCCACTTCGGCATAGACGCTGCTACATGATATCCAGCATGGGACATCTTGGCGCGCTTCTTGGGTTCTTCCTTAACCCCTTCAGGTATTTTTTTTTTTAATTAGATCATTTCATTAAGTTTTACAATACAATAAAACAATTCAAAGGAGCAAGAAACAAAGAAGGTAAGAACAAACCCATCAGGGTAATGGGACCAAATAGTAGGGCACATATTATGAAAACAGGAACATACTGAAATTGGCCGCTGAGGAGACTTCAGGTACTTTTGTACTGAAGCACGTAACATGGCTTCGTTCCTAATCTTACCCATGGCCACAATACAATATTCTTCACCTCCCCCTTACTTTTTCTAGCACCCCGGCAAAGCACAATTTCAGCAACAATGTCCTGTACACTTTTGGGCGTAATTTCGGTCGCGGATTGCGACAATCCTGGACAGTTTTCTATACATATTCCTGCACAGGGGGATGACTAGTGGCACTTGCAATCACGGCATACACCCGTTTTTCATTGTGGGTGGCCTGGGTGGCTGAATTATTAAAGGCACACACCCGTATCCTGTTCGTAGGACGCCAAAAGAAATGTGGTGACTGGGGTGTTGCAGTATGTAGCAGGTGGTATAAATCCTGGGGGCAAGATGTTGTTAACCCCTTAGTGTTCGTGACGCGAGTATGTGGTTATTCCGGTATAGTAACCGCCGTCAACCAACCCAAAAATGGTTTGTAATAAAGGAATGTCCACAGCAAGGATTCTGAATAAACTGGAACTTTTACTTGAAATGTTAGGGAACAGTCTTTACAATTATGCAGTTCCTTCAGAGGCAACCGTGACACAGGACACCTCACATGTTTGCTTGGACTTGTTATTATTGAGATATTTAGGCAGACCATTGTGCTACTGATATATTCCTTAGCTGAGGAGTAGTCACTGGATTTGTAGAGAGAATTGTAACTTACGTTTTAAAAGTGGCTGCATTTCTTTAGGCTTTGGCCTTGATGAGATGAATTTGTAGTATACAGGACTTTGTGCTTCCTTTTGAGTCCAAGAGATAAGAGAGAGTATAGAGACTACAGCCACTTATATACTAGGGGGCTGGACAAAAGCCCATTGGTTGCTAATGCTTGGAGCTCCTGTGCCCATGGAACTCTGGGTATATCACATGACAGTAGATCACATGACCAAGGAAGGTCCTATGCATTTTATACAAACTGTACAACTTTATACATATGAACTATAAAAACACATAATGAATATACACTGCATTTATGAGACAACAAGGGGGGAGCGCTGCAGGAGAGCCCTATGGACCTAAGGGACTCTTCCTGAGGGGACTTAACCCCTTAAGGACCGGAGGTTTTTCCGTTTTTGCATTTTCGTTTTTTGCTCCTTGCCTTTAAAAAATCATAACTCTTTCAAATTTACACCTAAAAATCCATATGATGGCTTATTTTTTGCGCCACCAATTCTACTTTGTAATGACGTCAGTCATTTTGCCCAAAAATCTATGGTGAAGCGGGAAAAAAAATCATTGTGCGACAAAATTGAAAAAAAAAAACGCTGTTTTGTAACTTTTGGGGGCTTCCGTTTCTACGTAGTACATTTTTCAGTAAAAATGACACCTGATATGTATTCTGTAGGTCCATACGATTAAAATGATACCCTACTTATATAGGTTTGATTTTGTCGGACTTCTGGAAAAAATCATAACTCCATGCAGGAAAATTTATACGTTTAAAATTGTCATCTTCTGACCCCTATAACTTTTTTATTTTTCCGTGTATGGGGCGGTATGAGGGCTCATTTTTTGCGCCGTGATCTGAAGTTTTTAACGGTACCATTTTTGCATTGATAGGACTTATTGATCACTTTTTATTCATTTTTAAATGATATAAAAAGTGACCAAAAATGCACTATTTTGGACTTTGGAATTTTTTTGCGCGCACGCCATTGACCGAGCGGTTTAATTAATGATATATTTTTATAATTCGGACATTTCCGCACGCGGTGATACCACATATGTTTATTTTTATTTTTATTTACACTGTGTTTTTTTTTTTATTGGAAAAGGGGGGTGATTCAAACTTTTAATAGGGGAGGAGTTAAATGATGTTTATTCACTTTTTTTTTTCACTTTTTTTTTGCAGTGTTATAGGTCCCATAGGGACCTATAACACTGCACACACTGATCTTCTATGTTGATCACTGGTTTCTCATAAGAAACCAGTGATCAACGATTCTGCCGGATGACTGCTCATGCCTGGATCTCAGGCACTGAGCAGTCATTCGGCGATCGGACAGCGAGGAGGCAGGTAGGGGCCCTCCCGCTGTCCTGTCAGCTGTTCGGGATGCCGCGATTTCACCGCGGCTATCCCGAACAGCCCACTGAGCTAGCCGGGATGCTTTCGGTTTCACTTTAGACGCGGCGTTCAACTTTGAACGCCGCGTCTAAAGGGTTAATAGCGCGCGGCACAGCGATCAATGCCGCGCGCTATTAGCCACTGGTCCCGGCCGTTGTTAGAGGCCGGGCCCGACCCGCTATGACGCGGGGCCACGCCGTGGCCCCGCGTTATAGATCGGGAGTGGACACATGACGTTCCAGTACGTCATGTGTCCTTAAGGGGTTAAGGATGGTACAGGACCAGTCCTGTACCGGGAGAGCACAAAGGTTAATGTTAATTATAGAAAACTTTAATTATATAACAACTCTATTAATTTTAAGGTTAAAAATACACACTGCACACCTTGTTAATTGTAGGACACGTACATGCTGGCGTACCCACTAAATTTGAAAATGTTGTGTTAAAATAGAATAAGGCACAAAATAGTTGTGTAAGATTTTTACAGACTACGTAAATAACCCATATGTGGCACTAAAATTTTCCTTTAAAAAAAAAAAAAAAAAAAGTAATACAGCTTCATCCAATGCAGTACGCCCCAACCCCCCTCCCCCCCCCCCCCCTTCCCCGTCACTCTCTAGAAACACTACTGGTAATAAAGGGTAGATAAGGAACTTTATCTACTTTTCTGATTTAAAAAAATGCTTTTGCAAGTGGGTTTCCCGGGTTTTGCTTATGTGCAATTTATTTATCAAGGTCGTATGACTTTTTGATAGGTCGCATGTAAGAAAAAGTAAGTAAAAAAAAAAAAAGAAAGATAAATCTCCTTCAAAAAGTTTTTTCGGGAACTTCGTTTCTCAGCACAGACGTCTCTACCATGATATCCGTCTTCCAGAGCTTCCAAGGAGACTTCCAATAACAATACTCCAGATCACAAAAACTCTGCAGACAGCATAGATGAGGAAGGCTTCAGCAGCAGCGGAGGAGCAAGATGAGACACACAACTCGTGTTGCTTTTGGCTCCAAAGAAATGGAATCTGCATTAAGTGCAAGTTCCCACTTCAAAGGTTAGGACCATTCCCATATAATCTTACACTAAGAGCTATTCTCATACTGGCCCCACTTCATCTGTACAGCACAGTGTTTCCCAACCAGGGTATCTCCAGCTGTTACATAACTACAACTCCCAGCATGCCCTTTGGCTGTGCATGCTGGGAGTTGTAGTTATGAAACAGTAGGAGGCACACAGGCCTCACCTCCTGCTGCTGCTGCCAGTCATTTCCTGCCACCGCCAGTATGCTATCCCCGCCGCTGCACACTACATGGTCGGTACCCGCTCTCGCCCTCCAGACTAGGGGTGGAACGGGTGCCGTCAGGACAGCCCAGAAGATGCCGTGATTCTTCAGCTGGTCTCAGCCGACCAATCACCATGATCGTGAGGTGGCACCAGTGCCACCTCACTCCTGCTGGGCAATGGTGATTGGTGCTGTCTCGGACAGCACCAATCACCCATATTTCCTTGGTCACCAGTGACCCATTTGGCCTGGAAAAGCCGTGATTCACCGGTCAGTATTGACTGACGAATCACAGCGATTGCCGCCAGGGGGGGATTCCCGGGACCCCCCCCTGGGCGATATGCCGAGGTGGCTGCTTTTAGATAACAACAGCCATCCCAGTCCAATCACCGCATCCAGAGACGTGGTGATCCCAGAAGATGGCAATGCAAATGTACATTTACATTGCAGGTCCTTAAGGGGTTAAAAATAATTGTAATAATGATACTGTTTCCACCATATCCACTTATCCAGAGATATTATGCTAGAGATATATTGTCATCCTCCATTCCTGGGAATCCACCTCTCCCCTTCTACATATCTCTGATTCCTTAATCATCCAATAGGGGGGCTTGTTTTCCCACTTATGTGCAAAATGTATCTCTAGGTGGTCAATATCTTCTGTCTCCATTACAAGCTGTATGTCCTATATGGGAAATGTGCCTTGAATTATGCAGCTCCTCGCTCACTTGTTAATGTATCAAGTGACCCAGAGCCCACCACGTGGAGGTGGCTGCATTTCGGGCTCCTCCCCACCCCCACCCCAAACCATATGTAGATCTTGTGTGACCCAATCAGCCGTCTTGTTAAATTGGTTCACATTGATCGTCAATGGCCTTTGCTGTAATACTTCTTAGCTGTGTATGTAGGAAGTAAAATGGCATCTTGAATGTGGTCATCATGCCGGTTACTGTCCGCTTGGCCATGGCCCATGCTCCAACCCACACATTGGATACATAATTGGACCACTTCAGTTTGCTTTTAGCATATTGCCAAGTCCGCTGCAGCCAAGACACTTTGGGCTCCGAGGCATCTTCAGAGGTTGTTGGTAAATCCATCTGGTTATCCGCCATGGTGACTGTCACATGATCGCTGTGCCTGGATTCATGTGGGTCTGAATTGTCACCTAAAGCCATGTCAATAGCCACATCTGCTCGCTGACCACGGTGCTTAATCTTCTTCCCAGGTATTTTATGGATCTCATAATATGGTGGAGTGACCTTATAATGATATAGGTTAGTATACCGCCAAAGGAAACTCGTCACGTAATGTATGAGACACACGACAGGCACCGAGAGAACTGGGATATCTGCAAAATAGCGACAGGATACAATATATTAGACCTATATTCATTCATTTATTTATGTATATATATATATATATATGTAAATACATATGTTCATATATATGTATATATATATATATATATATATATATATATGTGTGTGTATATATATACATATATATATATATATACTTTTTTTGTTAAAACTGTAATTTATACAGCAAACTATAAATATTTTATAGGCTATATGCTAGAAGATTAGATGTCATGGATCACTGTATTGTCACTGTATGAAGCTTTTTTTAAACTTGTGTGTGACTAAAACATTGTTATTATAATTATATTACTACTATTATTATATTATTTCACTAATATCAGAGTAGCTTCCCATGTTTTCTTTTAGAAGGCAAAATACTTAAAGCATTGATTCACAAACTGAAATCATTTATCTCACAGGAATAAACATTTGCTCAATTGCTGTAAGAGACTTAAAGGAGTACTCTGCCTCTAGACATCTTATCCCCTACCCAAAGGATAGGGGATAAGATGTCTGATTGCAGGGGTCCCGCAGCTGGTACCTCAGCGATCTCTGTGCAGCACCCAGCGTTCATTCAGCATTCGACAGGGTCGCAACTTCATGGCCACGCCCCTCGTGAGGTCACACCACAACCTACCCATAGACTTACATTGAGGGGGTGTGGCCCTAATGTCACAACCCCCGCCGCCCGCTCCAAGCGTTTGGAACAAAAAGTGCCGAACGCTGGGGAAGCCCCCCTTTAAAGCCACCCAGGATAGACTGTACAAGAGAACATCAGTAACTTTACTGCACTCTACTATATTAACTTTACACTAATACATTCATGTTAAATCCATTTATAAACTGAAATTTAGGAAGCTTTCATTATTCCTACCTCTTAGCTTCATGGTCGCCGTCCTTACAGGATCCTTTTGCCTAAATAGACAAAATTCTCTTCAATTTGCAAAATAAGCGCAGGTCTAGTAGGAGAACGTGTTCACCCGCCGAACCGAGGAAATAAGTGTTAGGGATTGGATTCTACCCTGGAGAAAGTCTCTTTGATGTGTGATGTCACAGCAGATGACATCACGTGTATGTGTATCCATTGTAATGGCTGTACTGTACTTTACTTACACTATGTACAGTTATATACTGGGGGTTTACAAAGGATTTGACGATTACAGTTTTAACCCCTTCAGGGTCACAGCCCATTTTGGTCTTGAGGACAAAGGAAATTTTCATTTTTACATTTTCATTTTTTCCTCCTCCCCTTCTAAGAGCCATAAATATTTTAATTTTCCACCCAAAGACCAATATGAGTTGTTGTTTATTTTGCGACCAACTGTACTTTGTAATGTACGGTAACATAAAATGTACGGTACTATAAAAAAATATATATATATTATTTACGGCTGGAAATTGAAAAGAAAACCACAATTTGGCAACTTTTGAGGGTTTTCGTTTTTATTCACTGACATGTTCTTTTTATACTGCGGGTCAATGCTTGGGTAAACGCTTTACTCTTTTTGTACTGCTTCAAAAAAATATCTAACTTTTTGAACAATATAAGTATGTTTTAAACTGTATGAGGGCTAATTGTTTGCTGTATACGGAAAAATTTAAAAAAAGTTATAGAGGTCAGAAGAGGACAATTTTAAACGTACTAATTTTGGTGTAAAAGTAATAATTTTTTTTTAACAGAAGTAAAACAAAATCAAACCTTAATAAGCTGTGTATCAATTTAATCGTATGGATCTACAGAATAAATATAAGGTGTCATTTTTACCGAAAAGTGCACTGTGTAGAATCTGAAGCCCCTAAAAAAAAAAAATCAGAATGGAGTTTTTTTTTTCCCTAGTTTTGCCGTAGATTTTGTGGTGAAATTATTGTTGTCATTACAAAGTACAATAGGTGGCACAAAAAAACAGCCCTTATAGGACTCTGTATGTAGAAAATTGAAAGTGTTATAATTTTAAGAAGGTGAGGAGGTAAAAACTAAGTGCAAAAATGAAAAAACCTGTCCTGAAGGGGTTAAAAATATATAAATACCGTATATCCCGGCGTATAAGACGACTTTTTAACCCCAAATTTTCTTCTGAAAAGCCGGGGGTCGTCTTATACGCCGTGTATTGAGGTCCGGGATAGGAAAACTTCTGATTATCTGCCCGGGCCGGCTCCTGTGTGTAGCTGCAGGCGGGGGCCGGCCAGAGCAAGTAAAAACTAATACTGTATACTAAAAACCAGGGTGCCTCCAGCTGTTGTGAAACTACAACTCCCAGCACGGCAAAGTTGGGGGTCGTCTTATACGCCAAGTCATCTTATACGCCGGCATGGTCACTGCACCTGCACTCACATTTAAAGAAGATCTGTAGTGCTTATAACTTATCCCCCATCCTAAGGATAGGGTATAAGTTATAGATCACGGGGGGGGGGGGGGGGGGTCCGAGCGATCGGGCCCCCCGCCATCTTCTGTACGGGGCCACAGTTATGTACAGGAGAGGGGGCATTCCGTCCCCGCTTGACGCGGCAGCGGGCACGCCCCTCCATGTATTTCTATGGAAGTCATGGAAGGGCGTGCCGGCTGCCGCGTCATGCGGGAACAGAATGCCCCCTTTCCTGTTCATTGCCACGGCCCCATACAGGAGATCGCGGGGGACCCCAGTGCTCGGACCCCCCCGCGATCTATAACTCATCCCCTATCCTTAGGTTGGGGTATAAGTTATAAGCACTAAAGATCTCCTTTAACCTGTTGGGGACGGAGGGCATACCTATACGCCCTCCGCCCACCACCTTTCTATAATGCGGGGCCACGCCGTGGCCCAGCATCATAGCGGGTCGGGCCAGGCCCCTAACAACAGCCGGGAGCCGAGGCTAATAGCGAGCAGCACTGATCGTGGTTTCGCGCGCTATTAACCCTTTAGATGCAGCGTTCAACTTGATCACTGTCCGAACGCCAAATGACTGCTCAGTGCCTGAGATCCAGGTATGAGCAGTCAAGCGGCAGAATCATTGATCAATGGTTTCCTATGAGAAACCATTGATCAATGTAAAAGATCAGTGTGTGCAGTGTTATAGGTCCCTATGGGAGCTATAACATTGAAAAAAAAAAGTGAAAAAAGCTTGAATCACCCCCCTTTTCCCGTAAAAAAAAAATCCAAAAACTGTGTAAATAAACATATATGGTATCGCCGCATACAGAAATGTCGGAATTATAAAAATATATAGTTAATTAAACGGCACAGTCAATGGTATACGTGCAAAAAATAAGCCATCATATGGAAAAAAAAAAAACTTTTTTAGAAAAAAGTGTGAGGGGAGTGCTACTAAAATATAACTTTTAATATAATAATTTTAAAATACACCACTGAAGTGATTGTGAACCAATACCATCTTAAAAACTGATACACAGGATCCACTCTAGGTTACCACCCGTATGGTGGATTTACCAGTATTCAGAGCGCCACCAATCCGGTGGATTTATATGAATATATACCGTTCTCAGATATATATCGTTCTCTACGCGTTTCTGCCCTAGTCTAGAGCGTCATCAGGAGAACTTCATATATATAGAAAGTCTCAACAATGTGGAAAATGTTTGAGATAAGGAGATAACAATGGCGTCACTCAATATATAAACATAGATAAATGCATGTAGCACCCCTGTAATAAGTGCCACTATGCTGGTGTAATTGATCTGCATGTGGCACCCCGATACTAGGTGCCACTATGCGGGTGTAATTACAGCGGATCCAAAGGAGATAACCTATAAAGAAGATACATAAAGCCAGTCAGACCATATGATCAGGTACAATATAATATCCTTTCATGTATAGGGCTCTCACTCACAGTCCGTGGTCCGTCTCCCAGTACCTAAAGAAAGAATACAACAAATATCCCTGTAAGGAGTTGCTGCGCGGCACCTGCAAAAAAATAGCGGTATCGCCGCCACTCGTTACTCACAGTCCGCTGATGTAACCGCCAATTACAGGATCCCGGAAGGTGCGCAAACCCGCAATGGCGGGGAGCCAGTAAAAGTCCGACCGGCTTCTATGCGCTGCCTTGCCGCGATCCTTGGCGTCTGGCGTCATATCCTGGCACCCCAGCGTGACGTCATCCGTCCCCGCCTCTCTCTGACGCCCATAGGGGGCGGGACTAAGTACCGCTCGTCACTTCTGTATTCGGGGCCAGGTATGTTAGAATGTGATTTGCGGCTAGAGAAGTAAATACATTAACTCCTCAGTGACCGGCACCAATTATGATCACATGCTAGAATACTGGACAGCCTAAAATTGGAGCTTATTAGGAGATGCTACCCAAATATATATAAATTCATTGCTACTAAGCACCTCTAAGTGGCCCTATATGGTGGAGAGGTGGGGTTTAATGTTGGAGCCATACGGAATACATCTTTGAGGGGTAGATATTATATTTAGGTTAATAAATAAATAAACATCAGTGGAGAGGACCGGGACGCTAAGGTGCCTAATTTAATAATACAGGCACTGGGTCCCTCAATCTTTGAAAACAACCCGGACAAATCCACTGATGTAATATTCTCAAAGGGATTCCCTAAAGAATGGCTCATCTCCAAACCCCCCTCTCTTTGAACAAAAAGGCAAGGGGTTGTGAGGCCCCTGTTTCAGTTCACTAAAATTCCCAGGGAATGCCCCTATTCTTAAGTGGATATCTGTGAACCTCCAAAACAGACCAGAGTATACAATTAGCCAACTGAGAAAGAATTGTGTTCCTAGCCAACTAAGCAATAATAGATAAATTTAGAAAATTGTATTATAAAGGGGGGAAGATACAGTTAGGTATTGACCTGACAAAGTGGGGATGATACAGTTGGGGAGGCTATCAGGGAATAATGGAGTGGCATTAAAACTGGGCCTAGGGAACCTGATCTTACCCTATGCTAACTGATGCCCTGATCCCTAGGCAGTGTTATCGCCCTAATAAGGGCGGACCCTGCTCTCGTACCTCCTACTTGTCCTGTCACTCCCTTACTAGTTTGGTGACACTAGCTGATAGATCTACTAAGATCTCCACTTACTGCCTACTGGTCACCATAACCAGTATCATCCCCACATGGCCTGACCTATAAAAAGGGAGCAAAACTTAATTGGTCATTGAGACCTATAGGTTCCATCGTACCCATTTCGTATATAAGTCTGCACTCCTTCTGGAGTAAAAGTTTATCAAAATCACCCCCTCTTGGAGATGGATGAATTTGTTCTAATCCAATGAACATAAGATGATCATAGCAGCCACTATGTACGGAATTCATATGGCGAGCCAGGGAGGTATCTCTATTGTTTCTGACATCTCCCAGATGTTCTAACACTCTTTTCTTAAAAGGTCGGAATGTTTTCCCTATGTATCTTTTATGGCATGGACAAATTGCCAAGTAAATTATACCACAAGTGCTACAGTTAATGAAGCTACGAATGGTATGTATTTTACCTGTCCTCTCATTGAGAATTTCTTTAGTTTTTATCATGTTAGGGCACGCCTTACAATGTCCACAGGGAAAGTTACCAATTATAGGTGTTTTATTAAGCCAAGTGCTCCCTTTAGATGGTATAGGGGGGAGATGGCTATGTGTTACTAAATCCCCTATATTCCTACCTCTCCGATATGTGATCTGGGGTTTGTCCGATACTGTGTCCCTCAGATCAGGATCCATCCGTAGAATCCTCCAATGTTTCTCAAGTATTCCTCGTATCATTGGAGAAGCATGATCAAAGGTGGCAATCACACGTGTAGGCTGTATCATCTGGTCTGTCTGTTTGGGGGTCAACAGGTTTTCCCTGGGAGTTTTAAGGGCATTTTGATAAGCTGATCATAAGATGTAGTCCGGATACCCTCTATTTCTGAATCTCTGTCTGAGATCCATTGCTTCCCTCAGGAAATCCTGTTTGTCAGAACAGTTCCTCCTGAGGCGGAGGTACTGCCCCCTCGGGATACCCCTTTTGAGGGGTCCCGGGTGGCAGCTTTCCCACCTCAGGAGGCTGTTCGTGGACGTCACTTTTCTATGTATGGTGGTCCGCAGTTTACCCTTAGGAGTTTTTTGGATTGAGATGTCCAAGAATGGGATATGTGAGTCATGGTATTCATATGTAAATGCAAGTCCTAGACTATTATGGTTCAGTAATCTCAGGAATTCTTTAAACTCATCAGTGCTGCCCTGCCACAATATAAAAATATCATCTATAAAACGCGCCCAAACTAGGGCACGTTCACTAAAATATTCCCTTTCTTCGACAAAGACTTGGGTGGCCTCCCACCAGCCCAGAGTGAGATTAGCATAACTGGGGGCACTAGGGCTCCCCATTGCGGTCCCTCTGAGCTGGTGGAAGTAAGTCCTGTCGAAGAGAAAATAATTATGTGTGAGTGTGAACCTCAATATTTCCAGCACAAATTCATTGTGTAATCTCATCTGTATGCCCCGTTGGGATAAGTAATGCGAGACTGCTGCTAGTCCAATATCATGCGGGATAGATGAATATAACGACTCCACGTCAATGCTAGCCAGCAACACATCCTGTTCCACCTCTATTCCTTCCATTTTATTAAGGAGATCCATCGTGTCTCTCGTGTATGAAGGGAGGGCTAATACGAATTCTCTAAAAATTTGATCAATATATATCCCGAGATTCTGTCCCAGACCTCCTATGCCCGCCACTATGGGTCTCCCTTTTAGAGGGTTAGTCCCTTTGTGGACCTTTGGGAGGGCATAGAAGGTGGGGACAGTAACGGATTTGGGCAGCAAAAATTGAAATTCCGAGTCACTGATGAGTTTTCGTTCCTTAGCTATAGATAGTATTTTAGTAAGTTCTTTTTTATATTTGGAAGTAGGGTCTCCCGATAATGTTTCATAAGTAAGGCTATCTTTTAATAGTCTATTGCACATATCTATGTATTGTGTACGATCCATGACTATAATGTTACCCCCCTTATCTGCGGCTTTGATGACCAATTTATCATTCTTCTGTAGTTGTTTGATAGCCAACTTCTCTTGATATGAGAAGTTGGTCCGATCCTGAGGTATGGAGGGAAGATTCAGGTCCTCTATATCTCTGATCACCAAATCCAGAAACACATCTATACAGGATGTTTCGCCTGTAGGAGGGAATACTTTACTTTTTAACTTACAGGTAGTAAATGGTCCTTCACCTCTTGATCTATGGTTGTCATCTAATAATGATGCTAGATCTCTTGTGGCTGGTAGATCATTTATACCGATACCTAACTCCAAACATTCCTTTCTGTCTCGTGTTTTAAAGAATTTTTGCCATTTTAGTCTACGCCCAAACAGATGGAGGTCCTTAATCAAATTGAATTGGTCAAATGTGACCGTGGGTACAAATGAGAGACCCTGTGCAAGGACCCCGATTTGTTCCTGGGATAGTTGTTGTTTGGATAGATTCACCACTTGTAATGAGGATCTATCAACTCCTGTATTTAGACTCTGGGTTCTCTGGTTCGGGTGGGGTAAGGATCTCGACTCTGGTCCTTGTATTCCCCCCCTAAAAAATGCCCAGCAGAGGATGAAGGCAAAGAGCCCGTATCCGACCATTCCTGATTGTGGTTAGATTTCTTTTTATAGTTCCCACGTCCACGGGAGTTACCCCGCGTACCTCGCGCGCGGTAGGGTGCTCCTCCTCGTTTACCGCGTGCTGGAGCTCTGTCTCCTTCACCAGGCTCGGTATCCGAGGAGGAAATCTCAGTCTCAGTCTCCCGAGGTGTGGGTACTCTGGACAATACGGTGTAAGCTCTATTATCTCTGAATTCCTGTAAGTCCCTGATGAATTGTAAGTGTTTCCTTTCTTTTAATTGATACTGAAAACGTTCCAATATATTTTTGGTATGTGTTTCTTTGTTATTAAATTCTGGGTCGTCCTTAAATCTTAATACAGTATCTCGTTGCTCATTCAATTTAGCTTCTGCTACCGTTAGTCTAGTTTTTTCTTCCTCCAACAATATTTGAATGAATTTCAGCGAGGTGGCTGTAGCTTCAGTTTCCCACTTTTTTAATACTGTTGTTGTTCTAAGTCTGGGTGCCGGTAACACCGGAATTCTCAGACCTCGGGGAACTATGTTATGTCTTAAGTAGTTTTCAAATGTTTGGATTTCCCAGAATGAAACTGCATAATCTTTATAACAAGAGACAAGGTCCCTAAGGGCTACTTTCAGAGAGGGTGTGTATTTAGGCTGTGAGTACATTCGCTCCGAAAACACTTCTTTTGCTTCCGTGAGCCAATCTGCCAAATTTGGTGATCCAGTGACCAAACTAGCCATCACATAAACAGATTCCAAAAATTTTGTATGTAGAATGATTTAGCTGACCTACAAGGGGTCATATCATCTCCCAGCATCAGAAATGCAAAAAAAAAAACTTTTTTAGAAAAAAGTGTGAGGGGAGTGCTACTAAAATATAACTTTTAATATAATAATTTTAAAATACACCACTGAAGTTATTGTGGACCAATACCATCTTAAAAACTGATACACAGGATCCACTCTAGGTTACCACCCGTATGGTGGATTTACCAGTATTCAGAGCGCCACCAATCCGGTGGATTTATATGAATATATACCGTTCTCAGATATATATCGTTCTCTACGCGTTTCTGCCCTAGTCTAGAGCGTCATCAGGAGAACTTCATATATATAGAAAGTCTCAACAATGTGGAAAATGTGTGAGATAAGGAGATAACAATGGCGTCACTCAATATATAAACATAGATAAATGCATGTAGCACCCCTGTACTAAGTGCCACTATGCTGGTGTAATTGATCTGCATGTGGCACCCCGATACTAGGTGCCACTATGCGGGTGTAATTACAGCGGATCCAAAGGAGATAACCTATAAAGAAGATACATAAAGCCAGTCAGACCATATGATCAGGTACAATATAATATCCTTTCATGTATAGGGCTCTCACTCACAGTCCGTGG